>NW_010360676.1:143908-206620 GCF_000414095.1 Morus notabilis | reverse complement strand
GGATACAGAACTTTTTGGAAATATAGTTAACTTAATGGAAATAAATTTAAAAGTTATTGGTTAGGTTGTCCTATGTTATATGCATTGGCAACCATTTTAGATCCTAGGTGCGGAGTAGATGGAACTGAATCATTGATGACTGCTACCACATAGAATTTAAAAATAGATATGCAACTAAGTATTACTGACGCTAAGAAAATGTTAGAAAAAGTTTTTAGTTTGTATGAAGCAAAATATAGCACGGGTCAAAAAGAACATGGAACTTCGTCATCAACTACCAGTTCGGGGCCTAAAGGATCATCGTGGAGTTTCTTGAAGAAGAAAGAGAAAACGGCAGGATCGTCCTTAACACAAGCGTCTACGGAACTAGTCAAATATTTTGAAGCAAATTTTGTAATCGATGACGACAAACTAGACATCTTACAGTGGTGGCAGAGCAAGACAGATTGTTTTCCAACACTGTCCATAATAGCTCGTGACATTCTGACAACTCCAGTGTCAACGGTAGCATCGGAGCAAGCTTTTAGCGCAAGCAACCGAATTCTTGACGAGAAGAGAAGCAGAATGCATCCAGATATCTTGGAGGGACTAATGTGCGTTAAAGACTGAGAAGATGCCAGAAGACGAAAACAACAATACACAGATGATTCGATGCAAGAATATTTTTCTAACTTAGAAATAACATAATCTTCTGGAAGCACTTAGGTTTGTAATTTACTATTCCTAGCTACTGCACTCTTTTTTCCTTCACTAAGGTTTTGTCCCGATCTCCCCACGGGTTTTACTTAGCAAGGTTTTTAACGAGCCAGTCATTTACGTATACTCCTATTACATCAATTCAATAAAATCACATCTTTTGTGGCATTTGATATTTTTTTAATTAAATTTAAAAAAAAAAAAAACAAGGGCCGGGGCCGACTCGTGAAGGGCCTGGGCCTAGGCCCGGCCCTGGCCCTTATGGACTAGGGCTTGGACCGGGCCTGAGTTTTTCTTCTCAGGCCCGGCCCAGGCACGGCCCTGCACTGTGCAAGGCCATGCCTGGCACGGCCCAGGCCCGTCACGGGCCTGGGGTCAAGTGTGCCGTGCCGGCCCAACACGGCACGTTTGACAACACTAATCTCTCATCATCCTCCTAATTTTATCTCAAGCTCTTCCAACAAACCAACAAACCACAAAAGCATCTTCCACCAAGCCCACCGACTCTCCCGGTAATCGGCCACCTCCACCTCCTAAAACCCCCCATCCACCGCAGCTTCCACCGCCTCTCCCAAAAATACGGCACCATTTTCTCCCTCCGGTTAGGCTCTCGTCTCGTCGTCGTCGTCTCCTCCCGCTCCGCCGTCGAGGAATGCTTCACCAAAAACGACGTCATCCTTGCCGACCCCCCTCCCCTCATCGTGGCCAAGCACGTCAGCTATAACCAAACTACAATCGGCTCCGCCCCTTACGGCGACCACTGGCGCAATCTCCACCAGATCGGCACTCTTCAAATCTTCTCCTCATCGCGACTTAACGTTTTTAGGGGCCTCCGAAGAGACGATGTGAAGCGCTTGCGTCTCCGAATGTCTCTAAACTCCCTCCGAGGTTCGGGGAAGGTCGAGCTGAAGTCGATGTTTTCCGACCTTACGTTGAACACCATAATGGCAATGATCGCCGGGAAGAGGTACTACGGCGATGACGTGGCGAACGACGATGAGGCGAGGAAGTTTCGGGAGATCATGAAGGAGGTTTTCGAGAAAGGTGGGGCCGGGAATCCAGTCGATTTCTTGCCTATTTGAATTAGATTCCGGAAGGTTACGAGAAGAGAATCAAGAGGCTAGCGAAGAGGACGGACGCTTTTCTGCAGAGTTTGATCCACGAGCATCGGAGTAGGAAAGAGAGTAAGAACACCATGATTGATCATTTGCTTTCTTTGCAGGAGTCGCAGCCTTAGTATTACACTGACCAAATTATCAAAGGCCTTGTAATGGTAAGTAGCTAGAATCAAATTTTGAATTCTATGTTTGTTCACTAATTATTGTTATTAGGGCTTACTTACACCGTTTACCTCATAAAATTTTTTGCTCATTGGCAATGGGCCTCTTGAAAAAAAAAAAATTAACAAACCTATTATCTTGTAGAGATATGCTCCTCATTTGTTTTTTCTTTATTACGTCTAACCACCTAATTTTTTAAAAAACGGGCTCCTACTTATTTTTTTTTTAGGGAAAAGCATTCAATGAACCCCAATATCATACATAATTAGTAATTTAATGATCATATCAGCATTTTTCATTTAAAAAGTTGATAGAATCAAGATAGAGGGAGAAAAATTAGAGACGTATCATAATTCGGGGGCACAATAAGTACATTTTAAAGTTTAGTGAGCATGTTGACACAAGTGAAAAAGTTCAGAAGAACTTATAAGCATTTTCGTTAAAAAAAAAAAAAAAGTCAACGTAATCAGACAAAGAAGGAAAAGTTGGAGACATGTTCATAGTTCGAAGAGCACAATATATACATTTTAAAATTCAGGGATCATGTTGATACAAATGATAAAGTTCAAGGAGAATTTTTAAAATTTGTCTAACAAAAACTTTGAAAATAAAAACACTTTGCACTTTACGTAACTATATTTTGTCAAATTTTCACTGCTATTAAAACATTTGAAACCTAAACATAGGCATTGTTGAAAGTAGAGGAAGCCTTATCTTTTTCGATCGTATCTTTAAAATTTTAAATATGGACCATTGATCATAAATAAGTGATATAATGGTTAAAATTAAATGTCTGCTAGATAACAAAATTGACCATCTAAATGCATTGTTTTTGAATTGATATATGAGTTGAAACACATGACTCAAATAGATGCAACTGTTGAAACACATAGAGCCCATTTAATAAATGTTTTTAAACTTATAATTCAAATTATACTATATTATTTTTCTCTCACAAAAAATTTAAATTCAAAAATTTTCAATCAATAATTCTATCACAAAATTTCCGCTAATGAATAAGAATCATTGACTTAAACGCGTGAACCAAATGAGCTCATAATTTTATTTTAAATATGTGAGCTTGTAAACAGACAAGACTGCTAATGAGCTAAATAAATTTGACTATACATAGTAACCATCAAATCGAAATGATATTCAGTTTAATTTTTCTTACTAGTTGAAGGAATTATGTAAACTTGCTATTTATAGAATTCGTTAATTCATTGTATCTTGGAGGTGATTAATTTATTTCTTTTTGAATGAGAACAAATAAATTACCTCAAATCAACAATTTCATTTTCTACCCAAACAGTTTAGTTTTTCAGTTTCTAAATATTTCTTCAATATACCAAACAGAATACATTCCCCTTAAAAAATGAAACAATGCGCAACTGGAGGCAATATATATTATTCATCCGATCAACTACATGGTAAATTGTAATGGTAAGTGTGAGTTCTTGCCATTCATTACATATTGATGAAAGTTGACAATAACTACCTGGAGAATATTCTTTTTCTTTTTCCTTTTTCTTTTCCAACTCATATAGTACTCACATATATATTTTTCTGTTAGCAACGTTTAATTATTGCTATACTTGATCGAAAGTAAAAACGACTATTTTCCATGGAAGAAAAAAAAAAATCGACTAGTGGTTTTTTTTTTTCTTTTTTTTTTTTTTTGGGGACATTTCAAGAGAAATTCGAATCTTGAGACCAGCTTCCTAGCATGCTCATCTTCAGTTCAAATTATTGCCCTGTTGGTCACGTGACAATCCAAACTTTCCAAGGTTACAAATAAGTAAAAGAAAAGTCAAAAGTCAACAACTATAAGTCTTCCTTCTACTTCTCCCATATAAAATCATATGCAATTTTTCATTGCCAAATTGCTGGTAATATTTCCTGCTAATTTTCCATGGAAACGATTCAGTTTTTCTCGAGCATTTTCCTTCCTCTCTTCCTCTTCCAACTCTATTCTCCTTCACTTGCCTCATCAGATTATCTAAGCCCCACTAAATACTTTGTCAATTGTGGCTCAAACTCCGATTTTGTTGATGATGTAAACGGACAGAAGTTTTCAAGGGACACTAATTTCTCCATTGGACGAAGCAAGACTATCAAACACAAAAACACATCACCAAACACAACTCTTCTCTACAAAACGGCAAGATTTTCCACACGCCCTTTCGGTTATAAGTTTTCGATAACCGAAAACGGCACGCACATTATGCGCCTTCACTTTTTTCATGTGTTCAAGTCGGGGAAGACTAATCTGGGTGATGCTTTTTTCAATGTTTCAACTTCTATCAGATCTCTTTTGCTCTAAAACTTCTCGCTTCAAAATAGTGGTAACTCTCCTTTGGTCAAGGAGTTTCTTCTCACCGTCAACAAAAGCAACGAGTTTTGTATCTACTTCATACCTCTAGGAACATCGTTTGCTTTTGTGAACGCCATAGAAGTGTTCTTTGCCACAAACATAACAAGGGATAATGCTACGCTTGTTACTCATGAGGGTAAGAGTGTTTCTTTCTCTGGGTTGCTGTCTAATGCTTTGCATACAGTTCACAGGATCAATGTTGGAGGGCAAAAGAAGTATGACAACCTATGGCGGAATTGGATTCCTGACGACGATTATCTTTACCCAAAAGGGTCAGCGAAAAACAACCGCTCTTCAAGTACTGAGATCTACTATGACTTTATGGAGGAAGGAAATAAGAATATTGCCCCGGAATTCGTCTACAAGACCTGCAAAGTGTTGGAGGACAATAGCACCAGAGAAAATGTGACATGGCATTTCAATGTGAGTATAAATGCTAGATATCTGGTTCGTGTGCATTTTTGTGACATTCTTTCCATATCAGTTGCTACAATTACCGATTTCAGTTTACATATTGATAGCAAGTTCACTTTTAAGGTCGAACCTGGCAATTTAAGTCGGTCGGTTCCATTTTACCATGATTTTGTTGTTGACTCTGAAAGTTCAGGGTTTCTGAGAATAGGCATAAGCACTTTAGAGGAATCTTATGTGAAAACGGCCTTTTTGAACGGTCTAGAGAATATGGAGCTAATTGAGGAAAAGAACTTTACTCCTCCAA
The DNA here is from genome assembly GCF_000414095.1 of Morus notabilis. Taxonomy (NCBI): domain Eukaryota; kingdom Viridiplantae; phylum Streptophyta; class Magnoliopsida; order Rosales; family Moraceae; genus Morus; species Morus notabilis. The sequence continues at coordinate 201,552 of NW_010360676.1, read as the reverse complement.
CGTTGGACAAACCAAAGGATAATCGACCTATTATAGTTGGTTCAGTTTGTAGCGCTTCTGGTATAGTTTTTGTTGTTGCAGTAGGACTGTTGGGATTCAAATGCAAGAAAGCAAAGCATGCTGAAACTGATGGCTTCTCATATATGAGAAACGCATCAAGAATTTCCTCTCTTCCAAATTGCAACCTCAAGTTAAAGATGGGTTTAGATGAGATACTGCATGCCACTCGCGGTTTCGATCCAAAATTGTTGATTGGTGAAGGTGGATTTGGTAAGGTCTATGAGGGAACTCTAAGGAGTGGCCTAAAAGTGGCTGTGAAAAGAAGCGACCCAAAGCATGGCCAGGGCTTACTGGAATTTGAAACGGAGATCATGATCTTGTCCAAAATCCGTCATCGCCATCTTGTTTCCTTAATTGGGTACTGCAACGAGGGGGCGGAGATGATACTTATTTATGAGTTCATGGAGAAGGGGACTCTCAGAGATCATATCTATGATGAGTCTGCATTCACCATCAATAGTTCATCATCTTCAAGACCCCGAATTTGCTGGAGCCAAAGGCTTGAAATCTGCATTGATGCAGCAACCGGACTTCATTACCTTCACACCGGGCCAAACGTGGGAATTGTCCATCGAGATGTCAAGTCAACAAACATCTTGCTCGGTGAACATTTCACTGCCAAAGTTGCTGATTTCGGTCTTTCGAAATCGGGTCCTCTTGACCCTGATCACTTTAGCATTGGAATCAAAGGTAGCTTTGGTTATCTGGATCCCGAATACCTCACAACCCTTCAGTTCACAGATAAATCTGATGTTTACTCGTTTGGTGTGGTACTCCTAGAAGTGCTTTGTGGAAGGCCTGCCATTATCAAGTCACAAAAGATTGAGGAGGTCAATTTGGCTGAGTGGGGAATGTATTGGCACAAGAAAGGTCAGCTTGAGAAAATTGTGGATCCTTCTCTGATGCGTGAAATTAGTCCAAATTCATTACGAAAATTCGGCGAAACAGTCGAGAAGTGTCTGAGCAGAAATGGGGCTGACAGGCCAGCAATGATTGATGTGTTGTGGGATTTGAATTATGCTTTGCAGCTTCAGAAAGCAGAGGTGCCAAGAGGACTACCTGAAGATAGTGGAAGTGGAACAAATGCTTTCTTGGAGTTGTCTCGTGTCGGAAGTTTGCCTTCTCGTAATATAATTGAAGAGGGAGATGATCTTGTGCTCATAGGAAGGAGTTCTAATTTTGATCCGTCTTGATAACGTTCCTGGGAGAAATTAGTTAACTAAAATAGTAATATGAGTCAATCTAATGCTTTATGTATCTTGGTATGGCCAATTTGTTGTTTACATTACTATATACTTTGTTTAGGGGAACAAAAGCTTTAGCAATTTGTTCATCAATTTCTATTTTACTTTTCCAGCATCGCTTTATGTATACGTCTTATTCCATATGAATGCTTCAATTCATCAAGGAATTCTAGTGATCCATCCTCAGGCGAGGCATAATTTTTTTTTTTATTTTTAAAGAAAAAGTTTACTTTAATATCTTATACCTTTCAGAATATAGTACAGCCGTGACCTTTAATGTCCGAGTGTTGCTACCTATTGTCAATGTGCTTATCCTTGTTATAATTAATTAATTATGGTAGGTGCATGAGATGACTGGTTCTTTGGGAAATATCTCGAGTGTTTCTACCTATTGTCACTATTGCATATTTACAAGGTAAAACATATAATATATATATGTATATATATATATATATATATTGTTCATTATTGTTTTAGGAAAGACACCGGACATGAAAGAGGTGGAATGACACTTGAAATATGCATTCAGCTTTAGCAAAAATTCAAAATGCAACATAAAGAGAACTTGTTTATACAAGTACAGGTACTGCCGGAATTTTAGTGACAGAGGAATTTGAGGAATTATGTATTGAATGGTACAAATTTTACATATACAAGCTACAAAAAGAATAAATTCTCTAACACTTCATTTCCATACTTACTGTGAAATTTCGTTGTTGTGTCAAAGAAAAGATAGTTATACTAATTTGTTATTCTTTAACTAAATTGTGAGCAAGAACTTTAAGTTACAATTAATGATTGCTCATTTAGTGGATGGTAAAACTACCTATTTTCTCCAACAAGATCTTAGATTCAAGTGTACGAACCATGGATCCAACACTCTCTACCCTCATTAACCTTTTCAAACTTTTTTGGGTAATTGGCACCAATAGTCTCTAAACTTATTAAAAGGTGACAGTTTGATCCTTAAATTTTTTTTTTTTTTTTACAAAACGAGCATCAAGCTATTTAAAAAGGTGCAATGCCGTCTTTTCCGTTAAATACCGTCTAAAAATAGTGACTAAATCCTAACCTATTAAAGTTGATTGGGACTCAAAAATCACCTCATAAAGAAATAAAAGACCAAAATGTCATCCTTTTAAGTTATTATGTTGTTACTTTTTAGACGACATTTGACAGAAAGAACTATATTGCACCTTTTTAAATAGTTTGGAGTTTGTTTTGTCAAAAAAAAAAAATTAAAAACCAAATTATCACATTTTAAAAAATTTAGAAACTATTCGTGCAATTTACTCAAATTTTTTTTTTTTAAAGACAACTAACAGGAGCTTTATTAATCTTGTAGCAAAAACTGTCCACGTCAGGGTCATGGACCAAACATGAAGTAGAAGTCCCTCTCGTGGGTACCTTTGCCATGTTTTGCCACTCAAGCCAATTACTCTATAGGACAGCGGTTCTCCTTGGCGCTGAACCTACACGATTTTTTTTTTAATGGAAGCATCAAAAAGACCATATTGCCCTTTGTGTTTACATGCGGTTTGTGAATTATATAGGGCTATACGAATCAATCAACCAAGATATTTCTTTGTTTATCTAATTGCCCTTTGATTTTTCTGACTTGGAATTCGTCTAGTTAGTTGTTGAGAAGTCAACTCCATAGTTCACAACATTGACTTGAGTCTGTCTGTGTATGATTGAAATTTGCATATTCAAGCTCCACAATTCTCAGATGGGAAAATTACCAGCTGAAAATTAGCACTATAACCAAGCAAATTCACATAATTTCTAATGGAAAAGTTTCATAGCCAGAGACTTTATATCCCTCCATTTCCCTTTCTTCTTTTTCTTCTCCAATTCTCATCCCTTCACTTGTTCTCTTCAGCTTACAATCCCCCAGACAAGTACTTCATCAATTGTGGCTCAAACCAAGGCGTGAGCACCAGTCGTCGGAGCTTCGTCGGCGACAAAAACTCCGGTTCTGTCTCTTTTACAAAGCAGAACAGCATCTCTGTCGAAAACACAAACCAGTCTCAGAACAGCAACAACTCAACTCTGTACAACACAGCAAGAGTTTTCAGACAACAATCTTCATATGCCTTTGACATCAATGATGTTGGTAATAGTACTAATTACCTGGTACGCCTCCATTTCTTAGTTTTCCCTTCCACGGTTGATCTTTCCTCGGCAGTTTTTGATGTTTCAGCTTCTGGGTTCTTGTTGTTGCATAATTTCACTGCCAAAAATAACACAAACACGCCTCTAGTAAAGGAATTTTATCTCCCTATAAACGCCAACAAGAAGTTTAGAATATACTTCACGCCTCTAGAATCCTCTTTGGCATTTGTGAATGCCATAGAGTTTTTCCCAGCCCCTCCTGTGAATTTCAGCCTTGGTGAAGCCATAAAAGTTGGGCAACAACAAGGTCAGAAAACTGGGTCATCTTCTGTTTTCCAAACAGTTTACAGGATCAATGTTGGCGGTCAAGAGATCGAGTCGAATGACGAAATAATATGGAGAAACTGGGATACAGATGATAAGTTTCTCATTAGTAAAGGTAATTCAAAGGAGAGTCAGTTTTATTCAAATCCGCCTAATTACCTCTCAGAAGATGGTGAATATGTTGCCCCAGCTTTGGTCTACCAAACTGCTAGAGAAATGGATGTCAATGCCAGTGGCGGATCCAACATAACATGGGGTTTTAATGTAAATAAGTCTGCTGGTCACCTTGTGAGGTTTCACTTCTGTGACATCATCAGTGTCTCCCTCGGTGTTATAGTATTCAATCTGTACATAAATGGCAATTTCAGCAAGGCGATCGATCCTACGGACAACAGCACCCTGCTGGCTACTCCTTTTCACTACGATTTTTCAGTTGGTTCCCATGGTTCTGATGTGATGAACATTGGCATAGGCCTTTCAAAAAAAACCACGGAAAATAATGCCTTCCTAAATGGGCTCGAAATTTTGGAGATAAAGAGAGGACTTGCTTTAACTCCCGTAGAGAACGAGGAGTCAGGTAATCACTGACGGAGCCACATTTAGTTCAACTTTTAAAATGTAATATCGATATAAAAAAAAAAAATAAGTTCTGACCCTATATTATAAGACAAGTTCTACTTGTGTCCCCAGTTAGTAATTGAATACTATGTCCATGTCTTGTAAAAATTCTCTTATATTTTTCATAGTGCTTCCCACTGAAAAAATCACTGCAGGTAATAAAAAGACAAAGGCTCCAATTGTGATTGGTTCAGCTATCGGGGGTTTTGCTCTTCTCTGTATTTTGGTAGTGGGGTTCTTCAAACTGAGACGAAGGAAGATGAAACCGGTCGAAAACTCGAGCTGGGGACAAGTGCCTCCATATGTAGGAGGGGGAAGTTCTCACAGCAGGATTGCTGACCCAACCATCAATGGCTCACCTCTTCCTAACCTACACTTGGGGCTGAAGATTCCTTTTGCTGAAATTCAGCTAGCAACAAAGAATTTCAACTCCAAGCTGATAATTGGCAAGGGAGGCTTTGGTAATGTCTACAAAGGGACTCTTGTGAATGGCACAAAAGTTGCTGTGAAGAGAAGTGCACCAGGGTCAGGCCAAGGGCTTCCTGAGTTCCAAACTGAGATCACGATTCTCTCCAAAATCCGCCACCGACATCTCGTGTCCTTGATCGGGTACTGCGATGAGAGGTCGGAGATGATCCTGGTGTATGAGTTCGTGGAAAAGGGGACTTTAAGAGACCACCTTTACAATCCAGGCTTGCCTCGTTTGTCATGGAAACAAAGGCTTGAAATCTGCATTGGCGCGGCCAATGGTCTTCACTACTTGCACAAAGGCTTATCAGGCGGAATCATCCACAGAGATGTCAAGTCCACAAACATCTTGCTTGACAAAAACCACGTGGCCAAAGTATCGGATTTCGGCCTCTCAAAATCAGGCCCACTTGATGAGTTTGAAACTCATGTAAGCACCAATGTGAAAGGCACTTTGGGATATCTTGATCCTGAGTACTTCAGAACCCAACAGTTGACTGAAAAATCCGATGTCTACTCATTTGGGGTTGTCCTTCTCGAGGTCCTATGCGCGAGACCGGCCATAGACACCTTGCTTCCGAGGGAGCAAATGAACTTGGCCGAGTGGGCGATGAAATGCAAGAACAAAGGCTTGCTTGAGGACATAATTGACCCTTCAATAAAGGGTCAAATCAACCCCAACTCGCTAAGGAAGTTTAGTGAAACTGCGGAGAAGTGTTTGCAAGATGATAGCGGCGATAGGCCTGCAATGAGCGACGTGATTTGGGACTTGGAGTTCGCTTTGCAGCTTCAGAAAATGCCCGTGCTGAGACAGCCCCACGAGGACAGCACGGTGAACTCTTCGTCGGCGTTCTTACGTCCTAACGTCGAGTACCTTCCTTCCGTTAGTACGACGGCTGATAACGATGACGATAATGAGTATGGTCTGAGTAATGTTTGTGATTTCTCGGAGGTGAGTGCGAGTGAAGTGTTTTCACTGTTGAAAACCGATGGTGCTAAATAAAAATATGTTATCTACTCAGTTTGTGAGTTATGTAGTTATGTGTCCTACTCATTCTTATTCTAGTATTGGAACTACTTTGTAAACCTTAGAAACTCTGTTTAGCTTATATGCCAGTGGAAATTGTTGATCTGTAAAATGTTCTTGGAAACTCTGTTGTGCTTCTTTGCTCCTGGAAGTTGTTGGTCTGCAACATTTTCGGTTGATGGCCCGTTCACTTCGCTGATTCGAGTTAGATGTGATTGTTTATGAGAACTTTTTATTGTAGAAAAACTCAAATTTTAAACTCGAATCAGCGAAGTGAACGGCCCTGAATTATCAAAAGAAAACAAAATAAAGAAGACAGAGCATTCTATGATTGGGGCATAGGCAGCGCTTGTTTTGAACATTATATCTAATCAAAAGTTAAATGAAAATGCGAATATATATATATATATACACATATATATATATATATACACGCCCGCGTCCGCACACATATATATGTACTCATGCGTGTGCCGATAAGAATGACAAAATGTGATAAAGATGTAACAGTAAAAAAATGGTGGTGTATTTTTCATGTCATAGCCTAAAATTCTTTAGAAAAAAATATAAAAAAAAAAAGAAAAAACAGGAAATGAGCATTGCTGTTTTAATATATTCTAATTAAGTTAATGGTTTACTTTCATTATCAGTGAGCAAACTACTGGTTAACTCTGTCATATTCACCTTTCACTTATTCTCTTTCTAAATAACCGAACCAACCGATCACCGGCACAACATTTCCCGGTGGTTGCTAGTAACCCATTGGCTTACTTTCTTACTTTCTATTCTATAGGTATGTGCATGTTTGACTCTCGTTTTTCAAAGCAATGCTGGCACGCAATTAGTAAACCACTAGTTTACTATTTCATCAGATGAATATAGAAATGGTTGACTCTTTTTCGGCATCCCTTTCTGTTTAACCCTTTATTCTCTCTCATTGTCGGTAGTCTGTCGCAAATTGAAAGATAGAATCTATCATTTCGTTGTGTATGGTATGAAGAACTCAAAGAAACAAATGCAATTATAAAGAAATTGATAAATACTTTTTGTAGCTTTGACCTAAAATACTCCTTTTATTAAACCTGTCTAATATTACTACTCTAATGAAAGAACTTTAGGACAGTGATTTAAGAGGTTAGTTTGGAATTTACTTTCTAAAAGTCTTCTAAATCATATAAAAAAGAAACAAATGGTATGATTTTTATTGGGACTTTAAGCTAGTGGTAACTTCTAACGATGGAAATCCAGAGGAATACCTCTATAGTAAGTGAACATAATAATCTACGCCTCTTTTAAATCCTATAATGATTTTCCCTTATATTTTAACTTAAGAGGTGCAAATTTCAAGAGAATGGCATAAAGTTAAAAGAGATTAATTAAACAAGGCACATTTTTCTTCTCTAAGAATTAGGCTTGTATTGACCCGCACGATGACTTATTATTTGTGCTTAAAGCCTAGTACAAGAAAAGGAAAAAAAATAAAAATAAAAAATAAAAAAATTGGGAAATCTTTCCTCCTTACCCTCTCTGTTTAGTTAGAGAAATGGAAAGAGTTGGAGGGATAGAGTAAGAAAAATGTAAAAAATTATAGTAATTTTTAATGTTACTGGGTAAGATTGAGAGAGAGTTAAAAAAATAGATGATAATTATTTATTAAATTACTAAATTGTCTATTTAAACTAATTGTTAATAATTTGTTTAGAGGCTAAAACAGTTGTTTAAAGTTTAAAAGACATGGATTGCTTGGATCTTTTTATTGATAGATGGATTTAATTTGGTAGGCCATGAGGGAGACCACATCTCTCCACCTTTTCTCTTCCTCTAACCAAACAAGTGATTAAACCTCTTTCTCCCTCCACTTCTCCCTCCTACCAAACATAGAGTGTGTTCATTTGCACAACTTAAGTTATGACTCAAGTCATATTATTACAGTGTTTTCTCTCATATAAATTTAAATTTAACTTTTGTGCCATAATATTTTCTTCTCACATACACAACCCAAATCAAGACTTAATTTTGTGTACTTCTCTTATAATTTTACCCTTCTTAAGTTAATATATAATCAGAGATAATGAAGGTATAAATCTTTCTCCCATAAGTAAAAGGGCATTCTTTCATATTTCTTAAAAAACCGATCCATGCAAACCGTCAACTTTAGATGGTAATCTCCATATAATTACCAAAATGCCTCTAGGGGAAGTTGTTGTCTTGTTGATCTCTTTCTTTCTCGATGACAAGTACCTATTAACTGCGAGTATGTGTGATATTAGATTCTTATCATGTCACATCATTAAATTTTTATATTTGATAATAATCACTAATAAAAATGTATACATATATGTATATATATTGATAGGTGCGCTAAGATAATATAAAATTATGAGAATTCGACACACGCACAGTAATTGTACCTAACTATTTGAGCTAGTCTCAAGAGACAAAAAGAACACTTTGCATACCATGAGATTCGAACCCTTCATCTCATGTGTGTATTACATAAAGTTAATTTGACATAGAGTGATCTCCGATGTTGGATTGGTGGTAAACGCAAATAAACAACAAAAGGTATAAAGTGGTTAGTGCCTAGTAAAATAATTAGGCAAAAATATCTTAGTGAGCAAAAGTTTGGGGAATAAGTACCAATTAATCTTCTAAATTTTGGTTCAGCCATTTAAAGTTGGGTCGTTAAACGGCCATAGACAGCAATTTTTGCACTAGAAAAAATGCCTTTTAGCTGCAAAATGCAAGGCCATCAATATTTTCTTTTGCCCTTCGAGTGCTGAAAAGTTAAAAGGCGTGGACAATCAATTTGTGCCCATGAGATGCAAAAAAAGAATATATATGTTGTTACCTTTGACTCCAACTATAAGGGAACCAACCAAAATCACAGCTAACCTCTAATTTTGTTGGGTGAGTTTTAAACTTTAAGGTGAGAATTCTTTTTCCTTTTTTAAGGGAACACAAAACGCTATTATTCTGTTTTTTTTTTTTTTTTAAATAGAAAAAACGCTATTCTTCTGGTACCTCAGTAGTTGCCATGAAAAATGCCAATTATTTACTATTAACTTTTTAGCTAGTTAAATATATATACATGTATATATGTATATTTAAAAGTGCATAAGATAATATTTTAATAAGTTAAACTCATATGTAAATTTGTGTTAACCAGTAGTAATATAAGTACATATTCAATAATCAATACCAACATACCATACCATTTTGGTTATAATTAAAAAAAAAAAACAAAACAAAACAAATAAGTAAATGTAATACCATGTTAGTTTAAGAAGCTCCGATGATTTTGTTTCCTTTAAGTACGATCACATGTCAGGATATGATGTGAACCTTTAAAAAAAACAGAGAAAAAAAAAAAGAAACGAAACACACACACACACAAAATTATACAATTATGACCTTATTTATCAGTTATAAATCAGATTCTCTTCTACTTTTAATGCCAAAACTTAACTTAGATTCAGAGAAGCCTTCTAATTGTTTCTTAGTCAGCTTTTTTCTAGCATTATTGTATTATTAGGCTAGTATAAAACAAGCAAGTTATATCTTGTCTTTTTCCCTTTTGTGATGAAAACTTGAAATGCTAATATGAATAAACACCATATGAGAAATCAAGAAGAGTGACAAGAACATGATCTATATATATATATATATATTGCAAACTAAAAGTTATTTACAGGAGGTGCCATGGTTTACACACATATCTATAAGAAACTATAATGTATACACCAATCTGGTCAAATAAATAAATTTAAAAAAAAAAAAGGTGAAAACTTGAAAATTAAAAGAAGATGACTAGTGACCAGTGCCTTTGCCACTAGGTCCAGAAGCCATCTTGTTATATACTCGATCACTTGCTAATACCCGGCCGTTCTTGACCCTCACCGGTGTCGAAACCGAAGCTCTTCGTACCAATCTTCGCCCGCGATGTGTCGATGATCGGAGGGTTTTGCTCTGGACTGGATTTAGCTCTGTGAAAACTAGCATAGTCAAGAACAATAGAGCCAAGAAGGAGTGTAGTCTCATATTAATTTGTTGATAGTTTTTGGAGTAGATTGGTAATAATCTTGTTAGGAGTTTTGGAGGCTTTGTATTGTGACAATTATTCGTTCAAACTATCTTATATTCTCTAACCAAAAAGGATGGAGCACAAAGAGATTGGTTTAGCATCTCCATACAATAAGCCACTGGCCTTTTTATAGGGGTTGGTTTGGGTGGCAAAGGACGGTGAAGAACTTTTCTTGGTGTGGGGTCCATAACATTGAAGTATTTGACTGAGAATTTTCTTATTCTTTTTCTTTTGCTCTTTTTTCGACTGTTCTCTGGACGCTATGAGGCGCGGAGATTGCAAGCTTCTCTAGTGTACTTTCATTCACACTTGCCACGTGTCCTTGTTAGCATTGACTAAACATGGTTACCGAAAATGTCCACTCTAAAAGCATCTTAATTACAAATTTAGCAGTTGAGTTCAAAAAACACTCTTTACCGTAATGTTATTAATTGTGTTAAAATTATCATATGTTATATTTTATAATAAATTTTTTATTAAATATAAGATATGATAAATTTAACATTTAATTATTATTAATTGATATATTTATTTTTTTATTTAATCATTATAACTTTTATATTTTCACGTTATTTTAAAATTAAAAGTTCACTTTTACAATTTTTAACACTTAAATGATTATAGAAAATAAATCGATTTAACATTTTAAATAGCATTGTACATTAAAACACAAATAAAAATAACTTATTTTATCATATTTTGGTACCAACAGTTGGCCCAATTTATAGAGAGTAGTTTCAGAATATCAATTCTAATTTCAATCTTTTCTACTAACTTACATTACGGTAAATTGACATCTAACACGATAAGGTATAAAAAATACGTAAGAATCCATTTTTATTAAATTTTCAAATAGCACAGTTAAGAGTTGTGTTCTTTTCATACCCTCTCAAAAGAAAAAAAAAAATAGTGTGCATGTTTATAGGGATTGTTTCAACAAGATAATGTTTTATTTTTCTAAATGTTAAATTTACTTAAAATTAAATTAAAACGAAAAATAAATATGTGAAATGGATAGAATCTTATACATATATGATGATTTAAAATAAAGACACATTAGTATGGTATCAAAATTTCTCAGAATAAGAATAGGCTTTTTATTAGAAAATTCTCTTACATTTTAGGTAGCTTAATATATATGTTAACCGATAATAGTACTGTACTAAGAAAAATTTGAAACTGCTTTATTTTACTTATCCCTTTATGTAGTGTAGTAAAGTGTTGTTAATTAGACGGAATGAAAAATTACTTCCAAATTAACAAAAGGGTGGTTCTACTCGCTTTTTTTTTTTTTTTTTACTCTTTATATCCTCCTCAATTAAAAATTTTTTATTATAAAAAGACCTATAAATAAAATGACAAAAAAGACAACAGACTTAATTATATAATTAAATTTTATTATAAAATAATAAAAGGGAAATTAATAGAAAGTCTTTTTTTTTTCTCCACACACCCCACACATCATATTGCCAAATTATAAACGATTTCTATTTCAAAAATCCATAACTAAACCCTAATTTTCACTTTTCAACAACTATTCCAAAAAATTACATGGATGTATGTTTAATTTTCTTTATTATTAGTTGTAAGAGGTTTTTTTTTTTTACTTTTTGTTTTTCATTTTGTGATCATATTTATTTACTAGTCTATCTTTTAAACAAATCGTTTAATCTTTTTTCATTTTTTATAATGTCAGATTACGGGGTTTTTCTTTTTTTTTTTTTTCTTTCTTTTAATGCCGATTATGCTCATGAGGTGATATCTTACTGCACTTTTATTTATTATCGAGCACAATCAATATTCAATGAATATAATGCAACTCAGTTTAAGTTTTTAATTATTTTTTATTTACCTTTCTTATTTTTTTATTTTTATTAGGTTTTTTTGTTTCCTATTGAACTTAATTAAAAACAAAACCGCTACGCTTAAAGTTTCAAAAAATATATATAAATAAAAGATAATATTAAAGTAGTAATTAATTTTTGTGGGGTGTGTAGCTAGAAAGGAGTGTGAAGAATAAAGAAATTGGTGGACGTAGATAGAACAGGAGTGTAAATAAAACAATCCTTAATGATTTTATAAAAATTAGTTAACGGTAATTTTGAAATAATAGGGGTGTGCATAAAGAAAATTTAATCATTTAGATATTGTGTTAGGTGTGTAATTAAATAGGAGATGTAAAGAGTAAAATGGGATGTGTGAATAGAACTATATCATGACCTACAGGCACATGTAAAGAGTAAAATGGGATGTGTGAATAGAACTATATCATGACCTACATGTAAGTAGGAAGGAGCATCCGAAATTAGGGATTTTCTTATTAATTTTCTTCAATTCTTTTGTTTTTCATCATAAACTAGCGATGCAACTTTGCTACCAAACTGGATCCACACATATTAAAATAATGAGAATCAGAATTAGTGGATCTAGTTTTTTTAGAGAAAGAACAACTAGGTGTCCGAATCTCAATGTTCTTCGGTGAACAAGAATTTGAAATAAAAGAATTGCTTTTTTTGTAGGAAAGGAGTTTATTGCTAAAGCGTAGACTTGCATAAAAAGAAAGAAAAATTATGGATTCTCTCGGACATGGGAAAAGAAACTTAAAAAATAAGCCCGCGGATTGGAGGTAACATTAATGCTTGATTTCATGGAACTTTTGCGAAGCAACACGTGTGAGTTGTGACAAAGTTACTTCCACTAGCCACGTGGCCAAACAACCTATACACTAATAGGTCGTTAATTTCTAAACATTATCGAACACATGTAAAAGAGTTTAAGACGTAAAGATAGAAAAAGAATGTCAAAGAAACATATGTGACTATGTCGATTAACTGTTTCTCCAGAAATCCAAATGGCAATACAAATGTGGCCATTCTCAATCGAAGCCAACTCCATTGTTTGGTTGTGTTTATTTTCCCCCTTTTTGAAAAGGGTTAATTGCATTGCAAATCAGATAAATACATGAACTAATATCACAAGGGTTAAGTGCATTGCAAATGAAATACATGTACTAATATCAACACAAATGGCACTAAGACACATGAAAACTTAACCTCAAATATTAACCAGTGATGTTAGTAAATTCGAATAAAATACTTAAGGGATTGAAACACATTACGGGTTTTGAAGTCAAAAAACCAAATAGACATCTTAATTATCGAGCACATAAATAACTCTTTCAACAAAATTATTACAATTAATGAAAAAGTTTGATTAATCGAGATCATAAGACCTATAACAATAAGTCCACCAATAACACTATAAAGTAACGGACGAGATAAATAATCTAAATTGAATGATGGAGAAACTACTTTCATTATTATATAACAAAACTAAAAATAGAATGAAAATACATGGCGAAAACACCCAAACAACAAAATCCACCACAACATTATTAGACAAACATAAAACCTTAGAGCAAGTGAGTAACGAAAAAGACCAAGCATACAAGCAACGGTTTTAATGACAATACGGCCGTCAAGATTGAAGAGGGAAGCCAACACGAGGAAGGATGGAGGCAGCCACTAATAGACCGCCAACCAATAGAAGCGTGGCTAAAACGCCCCACCCCACAAGAAGACTTGAAATGCCAAGTGGACCAATAACCGAAGTTACCCGCTGGAGTACGGATGCTCTCAGAGAAGGCGACCACAGCACCCAGAGACAACATTGGACTCCGGCCCACCTAAGGAGAAGGGATGACGGCGCTAGACAGAGAGAGGGTTTTTCTCATGTGGTCACTCTCACACACTATTTTGCAAGAATAATTTGATTATACATTATACATATACTAAAAGAGAGGGCGGGATTCACTGTTCATGCTATAGTGCAATGAACATTGTCTTTCCCGTTTTAACCCTGCTTTTTTGTTCTGTTGAAATTTTAATTACCGTTATGTCCCATTTGTAAAATTACGATATTACCCTCTGTTTCAGTTTCATGTCCGTTTATTTGCTATGACCATTTTGGTCATTTACTGATTCTTTTGCTTATTTCATTTGTTTTCCTTTTATTCGCTTTCTTTCATTCTTTTTTGTTTCCATCTCTCTCTCTCCTTCATCTGCTTTCTTCCGTAGCTTTCTGGATTCTTCTTCTTTAAAACTGAGCCAGGGTTTTTTTTCCCCATTTTTCGTTTGTTGATTTCGCTCATTTTTTCGTTATGTCTTTCTGTTGTCATTTATGTTTCCGGTTGATTTGCTTCTGTAATCTTCAGCTCCTTTTTTTTTTTTTACTGAGATTGGGGGTTTTTTTTTGGATCTATTTTTTCCCTTTTGTTTTTTTCCCTTCCGCAACCTTTTAGATCTACCTTTTTTCTTTCTTCGTTTGTTGATTTCGGTCATTTTTCCATTATTTCTTTATGTTGGCATTTATGTTTCCCGTTGATTTGCTCCTGTAATCTTCAACGCCCTTTTTTTTTTTAAAGAGAATGGGGTTTTTTTTTTATCTATTTTTTTCCTTTTGTTTTTTTCCCTTTTGCAACCTTTTAGATTTGCCTATTTTTCTAAATATTTGGCCAGATTTCTTTGTTTGTCGTGTTTCTTATTTTCCTAAATTTTTAGAATTTTTCTTTCTTTTCTAGATCTAGATCTGTTTTTATTTTCCCGTACCTAGATTGAAGAGGAATAGGCTTTTTTTTTGGTTCGTTTGTTTTTATTATTTTCTAGATTTATGTTTATCTTTTTTAGTTTCTGGATCTATATTTGTCTACTTTTTTTCCCCTGCAATGTTTTAGACCTGTATATTTTTCTAGGTTTTTGGCCAGATTTCTTCGTTTCTCATCTTCCTTCTTTCTGCAACCTTCTAGATCCTTTTTTTTCCTCCTCGCCAGGTTTATTCATATTTCATCCTTTTTTTGTGTATATATATATTTATCGATCTTTTATATTTTTTTTATCCTTTTGTTGTATATGCATGGTACCTTTTTGTTTCATTACGTTATTAGTTAGCTCCGTAGTTCATTTTGTTGAACATTTTTGTCTTCCTTCCATGGTTTCGTTCATGTCTATCATATCTATGTTTTTATTAATTTTTTTTTAGGATGTTGGATTATTTATTTTAGATCTGTGTTCGTTTTTTATGTTGTTCTGTTTTTTTTTCTTCCTAATTTGTTATTTGACTATTATATTGGTGAAGAATTTTTTTTTTTCATAATTTTTGATTCATTTTATTTATTCTTTTTGTCCCTGTTTTTATATACTATATTTTGATTTATATGTATTAATTTGAACAAATGTCTAATATTTATCGTGATCTAAATGTGATAATATTTATATTAATCTTTTACTTTGACACGTGTATTTTTACTTTTTCCGTTTTGTATAATATCTAACCGAATAATAACTATTTATTATTTATTGGTTATACCTTGCGGTGCTCTTCATGCATTGTGACAGCTGTTGCTAACTAATCATCACTTTTATTGGTTTCTGTTTGTAGGGATTTGTATCCGAGGTTAAGCAAAACATAAGTAACTTTCTCTATATATACTGGATGTTACTCTTTTACTATTTCTTTGTCTACGTTTCTCAGCTTATATTGTCTACCATATTCTGTTATCTCCACTTTTCCACTCTTTAAAGACCATAATAATACTACATGTTTCTTACTACTCTTATCGCCTTCTTTATATATCTTTGTTCTATTCCTACTGCTCAGTAATTTTCATTTCCTGCTGCTCAGTAATTTTCGTTGCTTTCTTTCACCTATCGTTTTGCCCGTGGTCTGCTGAATCAGGTAATAACTTCTTCAGTTTAATTCGGTTGCTTTATTCTAGAATATTATTTTGTAATGTTATGTTTGTTCATTATATAAAATGTTTTATATTGCACTTTACTTTTTTCCTTCTCTAATCTACTCTCGGTTACCTGTTTCTGTTCTGAGTTCATTATATGATATTTTATGTTTACAAACTTTTCTAAATCTTATTAAGATATAACGCTTATCTTTATCAAAAATCTGGTTTTTAATATTAAAATACTTTATTCTCTCCTGGTTATGATGATGTTATATTTCATTTGTTGTTAATATGTGCTGGGTAATTGTTACTACAAATATGGTTGTCATTGATGTTGCCCTTATTATTCGGGATTTACGCCAATATATTTTAATTTGTCATTTGTTTTAGTTTTATTATATATATTTGTATTTATAAGAGTTGATTTTTGTCTACGCTACTACTTTGTGCATATCCATTTGTTTCCTTTGTTGTTTACTCTTTTCTTTTTCACTGTATTTTGCATAATTTACTGTTACTCTTAATTTATTAACTGACATTTGATATTACCGCAGTGTTATAAACTTTGTTACAACCGAATGCCTTTATTTATCAAAAACTTGGTTTCTTATATTCAAACATTTTATTTTTCCCGGTTATGATGATGTTATACATCATTTGTTGTTAACATGTGCTGGGTAATAGTTATTACAGATATGCCTATCATTCATGTTGCCCTTATTATTTCAGAGTTATGCCAATATATTTTATTTTCATAAAGTCTTTAATAACGTGGTTGGTAACCATGTATGTTGCCGGATTTTGTTTAAACTACTTATGGTGTATAGTATTGACAGCAAACAGATTTTGTTTCAATTACTTATTGCTAATCTAAGCTATACTATTCTGTCTTACTTATGGCATAAATTCCCTGATAATATTACCGGTAGCCATGTATATTGCCATATTTTGTTTAAATTACTCATGGTATATATTTTTTCCAACGCTTGAATATAACCTGAACCATTTGTATATACAGTCTCCTTAGTTATGGCATAAATTTCTTGATAACATGGGTGGCAATTGTGTATATCACTATATGTTATATATATAACCTCATTTTGTACTTTTCTGTTTCCCTTACCTGTAGTGGACATTTTTCCTCTTCTAGCTCACTTTTGATCATTCCCTGCTATTTATATTCCAGCCACTAATATTTATTGCATGTACCTAACTATTCTTACTTTCTGCTCCTTTGCTCATTTACTGCTTTTTTTCCACCGTTGCCTAACATTTTTTATTTATACAGTGGTCTGAGCTTTGTTTCAAAATATTATCTTTCTTTATCAAAAATTTTGTTTTTTATATTCAAAAATTTAATTCTCACACTGTTTTTTTCCTTTTCTTCTTACCATGTACCGAGAAATAAGCTACAAGTTTGTTTGAGGAAACATTACAAGAGGGAATCCGAAAATTTTCTTGCAGGGCCATGAAATAACTCACATGTCCAAATTTATGATGTAATTGAGATATAAATTTGTATATAAATTTTTTGTCTTATTCTGTTATAATTATTTTCAGGGAGCAATAATAGCTTCCCTTCTTTTTAATACATGTAAAATAGTGTATATTACTGTTTATAACTATATTACATTTATTTGTTTACTTTAATGTTTATCATCTATTAAAACAAACAAAATAACAACTACAAAAATGAGCCAAAAAAATACAAATATAACAGTCCAAACATTTGGGCCCGAAACAGCAACAAAAAAGTGCATTTGTAAGCCGCTTGTACTAAGTACAGCCGAATTTGTACAGAGCAATAGTTTTTGACATAATAATATCATTTAACATCCTACAATTTTGGTTTTTTTTCCCCCTCTAGAAACCTCATTTCCCTTTATTTTATATTTTATCTAAATTTTTTCTCCCCTAAATATGTTTCAGTTCCTTTTTTCTTTGTTTTTCCCTAATTTATTGTTCTGTATGTTGCATATTATTGTAATTAGATCAATTCTAAAATACATTTGTTTTTCCTTTTTATATTTTATTTTTAACATAGTATAACCATTATGTGGTAATAAATTATTATCCTAATATGTTCTTTTCAAGCAGATTTGGTCATTTCCTACCTCCATATTATACTGCAACAGTTAAAAACCAATCGTTATCTGCTCTATCTCATAGCAAAGCATCATTTTTATATATAGTCTGATTTGGTTAGCTCAAATTTGCTATTTACACAGCGTTCCAGGTATTATTAAAATTTTATATCTTTATTATTTCAATATTTATTTATGTGATTAGATACGGCTGCTATTGATAATACTAAATATATTTATTTATTTTGCCTAAAATAAAATATATTACTTTTACTTTATAGTATAATATTATAAGATGTTATGTATGATTATAAACTATTCATTTATTCTCATATGTTACTTATGATATTATTATTACAAATTATTTATACATATAATACTTTTATTCCTGAGATTATATATTCCGTTTATATATATTATATTGTTTTATATCGTAATAATTTTATAATATTCATTCATTGACTAAAAAAGTGTCATAAATGTTTACTTATCATGTTATGTACATTTAATTTACTTTATTTGTTAGATAAATTTGTTTATACTGCTTTGTTTAATATAGTAATCATGTAAGCTTATATGCCATAATCTTTTCTAACATAAATATAAATTTTACAAAATAGTTTATTGAATCATAATGTATTGTAATACACAGATGGAGCCGAAGAAAAAAATTAAAAAAATGTCCATAAAATCTAACTACCGTGTACGTCGTATCATCTCACATATGGACAAGGATTCAATAGTTGTAAATACTGATTACTCAAAGAGATTCATTCACACTGATCCCTCGATCCAGAGTTGATGTGATACAACATATGACCCAAACTGAAAACAGACATATACTACATATGTTTGAAAATGAAAGCCAACCTATGCAACAAATCTCTAAAACTGAAAGCAGATCTTCTAAACAAGTTCGTGCATCAGCATTCGAAAACAACACACAAAATCGTAATTTTCTTACTTATACTAAATAATGAATTTTTTCAAGGGGAAAAAAATTATTTAATAGTTTCACAAACTGATTTAAATTTTTTTCCTTAGGTGATACTAATATGTACATCGACTTTGGAAACCGTTCTTATATCTGCCATTATTGTGGTTCTCTTTTTTGGCTTAATGAACGAATCAAAGGAAGTAACCCACCTAAGTTCAATCTTTGTTGTAGACAAGAAAAAATTAGAATACATTTTATTAAACATATTCCATCTACACTATATAATCTATTAGATTATTATGGAGGATCATTGAGTACACACTTTCGAAAAAATATTAGAATTTATAATTCCATGTTTGCATTTACATCATTTGGAAGTAATATAGAAAATTTCCCAAAAAACTCCATTGGCCCTTATATTTTTAAAATAAGTGGACAAATACACCATTTGATAGGATCTCTCCTTCCAACTGATAATAATCCTCCTAGATTTGCACAATTATATATATATGATACGGAAAATGAAATTGAAAATCGAATGGCTTCATTCTCATTTGAAAATGAATCAACAGGTTTAATAAAAATAATAATTGAACATTTAATTACAATGTTATATAATACAAATAATTTAGTAAAAAAATTTTGAATGATAAGAGATAGATATGAAGAAAATAAATTACCATTTATGAAACTAAGACTTATAAATCGAAGAAATACAGATAATAATCAATATGAATTACCAACTTCAAACGATATAGGTTGCTTAATAGTTGGAGATATTGGTGAATACGAACAAGGAAGAGACATTATAATTGAAGATAAAACAAACTCTTTACAAAGAATCACAAAATTACATCCATCTTATATATCTCTTCAATATCCATTATTATTTCCTTATGGAGAAGATGGTTATAGAATAGATTTAAAATATAATGTAGATAACACAAATAACACATACAAAAGAAAAAGGATTTCTATGAGAGAATTTTATTGTTATCAATTACTAGAACATCAAAATCAAAGTGACATCCTATTTAGAAGTGGAAGATTATTACAACAATATGTAGTTGATGCATATGCCTGTGTAGAGGAGGATATATTTGATTACATTAAAAAAAATCAAAAAAACTTAAGATCTGAATTTTATCAAGGAATTCAAGATGCCATTACAAAAGGAGATACAAATGCACAAGTAATAGGTAAAAGAATTATTCTTCCTTCCAATCATACTGGAAGTCCTAGATACATGATACAAAACTATCATGATGCAATGGCAATTTGTAGATATTATGGAAATCCTGATTTATTCATAACATTTACATGTAATCCAAAATGGCCTGAAATTACTAAAGCTTTAATAAAAATACCTGTTTCTAATTCTGCAGATAGACCTGATATTATTGTAAGAGTTTTTAAAATGAAATTAGAACATTTTTTATCAACAATAAAAAATGAAAATATTTTTAGAAGAATTGTTGCAGGTTAGTACATTTTTTTCCAAATCTATGTTCTTTTTATCTATAAATATTAAATAATTTTATTTATTCTTTATACTATAGATATCTAAAATAAATTTTATGTTCAAATTTTGTAGATCTGTACGTAGTAGAATTTCAGAAACAGGGTTTGCCACATTGCCATTTTCTGTTTTGGTTACATACCGACGATAAACTACATGATCCATCAAAAATTGATAATTTTATTTCCGCAGAAATTTCTGATCCTCAAAAAAACAAAATAAAATACAATGTTGTTGCCGAATTTATGATGCATGGACCGTGTGGAATAGCAAAGCCAACTGCTCAATGTATGAAAAACTCAGAATGTTCAAAAAAATTCCCGAGACAAATAAAAAATGAAACATATATTGAGAAAAACGGATTTGTCAACTATAGAAGAAGAAATACAAATTTCTATGTTGAAAAAGATGGTATTAAATTAGATAATAGATATGTCGTTCCACATAATATAGATCTATGTCTTAAATATAATGCTCACATTAATGTAGAAATCTGTTCTCAGTCAATGCTTATAAAATATTTATTTAAATATCTAACAAAAGGACCTGATAGAATAAGAGCAGTCATAGAAGAAAATATTTGTACAGAAAAGTGTGGAGAAATAATTTATGAAGAAATAGATGAAATAAAAAACTATATTAATTGTAGATACATAACACCTTATGAAGCATTGTGGCGTTTATATGAATATCCAATACATCATAGAAACCCAGCCATTCAACGTTTATCAATACATTTGCCAAAAATGCAAAACATAACATTCAAATCAAACCAACATCTAATTGATATAATGAAACGATCAGATATTCATAAAACAACTCTAATAGAATGGATGGAAACAAATAAAACTAATATCAATGCTAGAAATCTAACTTATAATGAATTTTTAACTAAATATGTTTAGAATAGCAGATATAAATATTGGTCTTCTAGACAAATAGGACATACAATAGGCCGATCATATTATATTCACCCAAATTCTGGAGAATTATATTATCTAAAATTATTACTAAATCATCGAAAAGGAATAACAAGCTATGAAAATCTTCGAACTATTGATAACATAACATATGAAACATATCAGGCAGCATGTTATGCATTAGGTTTATTAGGAGATGATAGAGAATGGGAACAATCCATATTAACAGCATCTTTTTGGTCTACATCGTCGCAACTAAGGCATCTTTTTGGTCTACATCGTCGCAACTACGACATCTATTTGTTATTATATTATTATTTTACAATGTAAATAACCCACTCAAATTACTTGAAAAAAATTAGAAGCTTATGACTGGTGATATCTTATACAAAATTAGGACAATTTTTAACAACCCATATTTTGAAATACCAGAAAATGAATTATATAATTTTATATTACATGAACTAGAAAAATTATTAAATCTAAATTCATCAACTTTAGCGCATTTTAATCTACCACTTCCTACTGGTTCACTAATAGAAGATTTAAGCAATAAACTTTTAAGAGAAGAACTTAATTATGATATAAATAAATTAAAAAAAGAAAATTCTTTATTAGTAGGTTAAACAATGAACAACTAATTATTTACCATAAAATTTTCGAATCTGTTACTGATAAACAAAATAACTTATTCTTTATTTATGGCCATGGAGGAATTGGAAAGACATATTTGTGGAATACAATTATAACAAAAATTAGATCTAATAATGAAATTATTCTAGCTGTCGCATCTTCAGGAATAGCATCACTATTATTGCCTAAAGGAAGAACTGCACATTCTAGATTCCGAATACCACTATTAATAGATAAATTTTTAACATGTCATATAAAAAAAGGAACTCAATTAGCATATTTAATTGAAAAAACATCATTAATTTTATGGGATGAAGCACCTATGACTAATAAATATTGCTTTGAAGCATTAGATAAGACACTCCAGGATTTACGAAACAATTTTGATCAACCATTTGGTGGAATGACAGTTATTCTAGGCGGTGATTTTTGACAAATCCTCCATGTTTTACCCACAGGAACAAAAGAACACATAATATATGCATGCATAAATAATTCTTATTTATGGCCACACTTTCAGGTTTTAACATTAACAGAAAATATGCGATTAAAACATTGTAATACAACATCAGAAGAAAAAAAGGAGATTGAAAATTTTTCAAAATGGACATTAGACATAGGAAATGGTACTGCCGAAGGAATAAAAGATTTAGAAAATGAAGATATTACATGGATAAAAATACTAAAAAAATACTTTGTTAATTTTGACCTAGATCCAATTGACAAAATGACAACATTAATATACAATGATTTCAACAACAATTTTAATAACATTGAGTACCTAAAACAGCGCGCAATTGTAACACCAAAAAATAAAACTGCTGACGATATAAATAATTATATATTATCCTTAGTACCTAATGAGGTAAAAACTTATTATAGTTATGATACAATACTGCCTTCGTCAAAAAAACATAGAAGAACTAAATCTCTTATATCCTCAAGAATTTTTACACAATTTAAATTTCAACGGTTTACCACCACACGAACTAAATCTTAAACTCGGAACTCCAATAATGCTTCTAAGAAATCTAATCAATCTGCTGGACTATGCAATGGAACAAGACTTATCGTAACATAATTAACAAATAAAATAATCGAATGACAGATCATAACTTCAAATAATATTTTTGAAAAAGTTTATATTCCAAGAATAGAAATAACTGTACGTGAATCAAAATGGTCATTTACTTTAAAAAGACGACAATTCCCTATAAAAATATGTTACGCTATGACAATAAATAAAAGTCAGGGACAATCTTTGAATAAAGTTGGACTATTTTTAGAAAATCAAATATTTAGCCATGGTCAATTATATGTTACTTTATCTAGAGTAACTAATCCAAAAGGATTGTATATATTACTCAATGATTCAAACAACAATTATCCTAATCATATAAAAAATATTGTCTACAAATAAATCCTACATAACATCATATAAATAAATACATACAAAATATATACCATCTTATATTCTTCATAACGTTAAAATTTTTTTTGTATAACATTTTTAACAATAAACTCAATTAAAATATTTATCATTATAACATCTTATTTGCTTTTTTCAGGATTAAAAAAAATGACTACACCTATTCGTGCACTGAAACCAAATGAAGTGTATGAAACAATACAGGCACGAGTATGCAGAATATGGACAAACAATGATTTTGTCACAGGACGACTGATAAGCCTTGACTGTATCCTGGTTGATGAAGAGGTACTAAAATTTTAAAATATTATATTACATTTTATTTTATAACATTTGTTAATATTGAATAAATTTCTATTCTTATTATTTATTTACAGCATGTGGCAATACAAGGAACAATTCGAGCACGAGATTCGGACTATATTTCCCAAAAAATTAAACAAGACAATATATACAATATTAGTAACTTCTATGTTACTGAAAATAAACCAGTATACAAAGTTGTTCCACACAGTGCTATGATCCAATTTGCACGAGCAACATCCTTTACTCCAAGCACCACACATCCCATTTCACAAATTTTATTTCATAGAATTTGACCAGCTATATCAAAGAATAAATAATACTGAGATATTAACAGGTAATATATTTTACTTAACTTATTTTATTATTATTATAAATATTCCTTTAATATTTATTTACAAAATTTCCCTGTTCATATATAATATTAGATGTTATTGGAGTAGTAACAAGTGTCCAGGCACTTGAACATACACATGTCACCACTAGACCAACAACATGGCGATCCATAACAATACAAAACATCAGGTACAATAATTTTAAACTTTTTCCCCTCACATTTACTATTGATTACAACCATTTAACATGAATACAATATTTTTTCTCTTTTATCATTCAATTTTATTACTCATTTTTATAAACTACATTTTTTTTACAGAAATGAACAACTATCGGTCAGCCTATGGGGACATAAAGCGGATCAATTTGATGAAAATGTGGTCAAAACAATGAAGGCACCAGTTGTGGCCGTTTTCTCAGCAATGTTAACAAAGCAGTATCTAGGTATTTTTACCATTACTTTATTATAACATTTTTATATACATATATAAAAAAACATTGCATACATTTATTAGTTACTCTATTATATTTCAAGATAACTCATATGTTTCGAGTGCATCAGCAACAATCTTCTATATTGATCCAGACATCCCAGAAACAACAACGTTAAAGACAAGGTAAACACATATATATATAAAATATATTCTAATAAATTTATCATATTAAATATTCATACATTTTACTTATATCTTCCTTAACCTATTCGTATTTTCATATATACAGATTTTTCGACCAAAATCAACAAATTGAATTCCTACCACCACCAAAAACGCCCATTCAAACAATTGAAGAACAAATATCAGCAAACAGAATAACAATAAACGAACTTAAAATATTGGATGCACAAAATAATCTAGTTAGTACTATTAACTTTTTTATTATTTTTTTACTACATTTATTAAACAATTTAAAACCACAATATTATATATTTTATGCAGGGTGGAAAATTCATTGTAAGAGCGACCATAGTAAACTTTCTAACATCTCAAGGATGGTTCTATAATTCTTGCCCCAGATGTTATCGACAATTAAAACAGGCAAGAATAGGTTGGTGGTGCGACAGTCATGGCCATATAAAGTCAACACCATCTCCATGGCAATTAAATTTATTACCATATCATTTTTATTTATTATATATCTTTATTTACTTTAACAAAAAAATAATAACATTAAATATATATATGTGTATACATTACAGGTACAGATTAACAATCCAAATTGAAGATCATACTGGAGACATGGAAGTTATCACTTTTGGCAGAACAGCTCAGGCATTAATAAAAAAACCATGTTCTGCATTAACAATTGATGAAGGCTTTACCGATCCATTTATAATACCACCAGCTATCGA
Organism: Morus notabilis; assembly: GCF_000414095.1. NCBI lineage: Eukaryota > Viridiplantae > Streptophyta > Magnoliopsida > Rosales > Moraceae > Morus > Morus notabilis. The sequence continues at coordinate 176,366 of NW_010360676.1, read as the reverse complement.
TTAGATCCGAGGACAATCAAAAATCTTTCAAGTCTTCTTTCAACAACGAGGCACCCAGATGAGTACTTTAATTTCCAAAATATTTGAAGACATTCATGTTCCACCATCGTCACCAAAACAGTTAACTACAGGAACAGAAGAACCACAAAGGTAAATAATGCTTTCAAAAAAATTTTATCGACTATACATAAATAACATTTATATTATATTAACCACAATTTTAAAAATGTTTTCATCTTTCAGCCCACAGGCAATACCATCATCACAACTATCAACACCAACCAGACTTGATCCACACACTCCAACACCAAAAAAACCTGGCACAAGGTAAACCACATTCAACCCAACAAATATTATCAATTTATTTAAAAACATAACTACAAATTATTCCATTTTTCCAGTCCTGACTCAAGAACAACAAGACAATCTACAAAACGCCCAAGAACAAGGTATTATAAATATTTTTATAATATTTATTTTATACTTTATATTTTAAACGCCTTTATTTCTATTAGCACTTATATTTACAGCTCTTTTTTCCTTTTTTAATACTTGCAGCTAATAAAAATGAACTGCTCAGAAACCACAACAACGTTGTTCTTTATCCTGTACATTCTGTATATATATAAATATTATAAATAATAATACTATATATGTCTGTATAAATATATTTGTGCAAATTTTATATTTATCATATAATACAATACTATATAATACATGTATATATATTAATGTATTTTCATTATAACTATCATTGCGTTATAATGCATTCCACAGCAACGCGCGAATCTCACACTCGTGTTCTACTAAATGGTTGTATAAATAAATTTTATTATGTCGTAAAAAATAAACTGCTCAGGTGATTCTCACACAACACGTGTATAGCACGTTCGAAAAAATATTTCGCGAAACCCGTGGGGTGATTTTTGTTAAACAGCGCGTTGGTCGCTTACATATAAACGATAATTGGAGCTAATTAAATTCACCTTAACTTGCCATTAAATTCATCTTTTTTGTATTTTATCAGATTTTTTTTTCTCTTAGCTTGCCATTAAATTCACCTTAACTTATTTATTTAAGATTGTTTTTTCAGGGAAATTCTGACTTTTCAACATACGTATGTTAAGCTACATTAGAAATATATATATATATATATATATATATATTTTAAATTGTGTGGTAGGTAGGGAAAAAAACTCTATCAGTGAAGCACAATTGATCTGAACAATCAAATAACATCATAATAATATTACAATATTCAAGTATGTTAATTATAAGTATATGATAATTAACGAAACTTGATTAAAATATAATTATTAATTAAAACTATGTCCAACGATGGAGTATTTTTATTATGCGCTACCACAAATTTCTCCAACATCTTTATGAGCTCTTTTTAAAGTATAAGTATGAATCTCTTATCAATGTATTTCTATCATTTAACATCCAACTACTTTAAAAGCCACATCATATTATTAAATTTGATTTGAAAATAGTTGTTATTTACTAAACACCATTGTTTTTCCAACATTTCTACATACATATGGTTTTTCATATATTAGATGTAGATGGACAAAAAATCAGATAGAAATAATTGATATTACCTGACAATGATTTTCTCCTGTTTTTGTAGAGAATAAAGCCTACAAGGACCATCAAACAATATATATATATATATATTTTTTTGGCCTTTTTGTAGAGATGATATTATTATATGTGTAGGTCTTGCAAGTTTTTGCGTGGGTTCTTCGTGAGCTGAATATGGTTTATAAGCACCCGTTTGTTGCCAAATGGTGTATGACTTGGATTCCAATAAATTTTTTCTTTGAGTAGTTAGGTTTTAGTTTTTGACTCCTATATGACAATATAGTTCGTGTTTTGGACCTTCGCTGTTTCGCTGCTTCTTTTTCTTGTCGATGAAGTTCATCCGGCAATGGTGGAGTTACTTGTCAAAGAAAAATATGATATTGAATTGTGATTTGAGTTGTAAAAACTAAAAAGAACAATTTAACGTCTTTTAACTCCAAGTATTTGACGTCTTTAACCCTAAGCGACGTTGGCGCTTCCTTCCTTAGTGTCGACCATGGGCTTGGGCTTGGCCTAATAGGCTCAAGTGCTTTGGATCGAGGTGGGCTTAGATGATTAGCCGAGCACGCGGTTGGGAGATTGGCCAAACACGGGCTCGGATAACACTTCAGCCTCATTTACTTTACGGATTTGAATTTTTAATTTGAATTGAGATATGATATTTTTTGATAGTTTTTAACTGTAACAGAAAAAATTAGATGTGATATTTTCTTAGAGCTTTTAACTGTCGAAACATAGAACTGAAAACTCGAATCGATAAAATGAACGAACCTTCGTTTATTATCTTTTTTATAATGCCAAAAATACCCTCCAACAATTAGTAGTGTGTGAAAAATTTAAAATTTTACATATATAATTGCTCTTGTCAAACGTCTATAAAGTGTTTAGTATTAGCATTAATTAGGGGAAATATTACGTAGCCACCTATACATGGAACTTTCCCAAGTGGTCTCATTCATCCCAAACTGATGGGGTGGGCTGTTGACTGGTCATGAAATTGAAACCGGCCCATAAGAAAACAAGTCACACTTATGCTGTTCGTCGCTGCTGCCATCTCTTGGAATTCAACCCATACACGTGCGCATGGTCTTTGGTCACAGCCATCGTAAGGATGTGTTTGGAATTACTTTTGAAGCTCTTGTAAATATTTTACAAATTAAATGATGTAATTATAATATTTGGTAAAAATGTATAAAAATGTTTTGTATATAAATTAATACACTTTTTAAATTATTTTAAAAAAATTAAAATGAGTAATTTTTAAATTTGACTTTTACTTTTATTTTTGTTTCAAGTAAAAGTAATACTTCTATATCTATTAAAAGTACAGTAACCCTAAACTGACCCTTTAGACCGGCGCTTAGAGAGAATGAAATATCAATGCCCACAATTTTCCCCGACGGCGATAGACTAAAAGAATATTCAATATTGCCCTTTTTTCTTTCTTTCTTTTTTTTCCCTCTTTTTCAATCCAATATAACATATGTTAATATATTTTTCTCTCTACGTACCGTCTACATGGACTCGATTAATGAATCAAATTTCCTTCCGTTTTCTACTCTTGAGAACCATCCTAGTTGTTTCCTCAGCAGTCTCTCAGTACTCTCACGATTTGGGTTTGAATATGAAAATTAAGATTGGAAAATGTGGAATTCTTTCACGTTTTGTTTTGAAATGTAAGAATTCCTTGCATCCCAAACAAAAAAAAAATACAAAAATAAAAAAACCATACTCCCCATAGAGCTAGTCCCACCATTATAAATACTCCAGAATCTCTGCTTTGCTCAAATCATAAAAACCATACAAAATACACTTTGCTCTCAGCTAGGATCAAGAAATTTGAAGTTAACTTTATTTTCTGATCTGACTCTTCTTTGCTTTTCCCTCCCATTTTCTTGCTCTCCAAACATGTCTACACTCTTTACTTTCTTCTTCTTGCTTCCGTTGCTGTTCAACTTTATCGCAACAGAAGCTCGACCCTTTAACGCCAAGAAGTGGGAAAATGATGCTCGCAAAGGAATATTGATGGGTTTCTTTGATGGGTTATCTCTGGAATCCATTAAGCAATCCGGGCCAAGCCCAGGTGGTGGGGGACACAAATTTACTGATGGCCGGACCCTTGGAAGTATTAAAAACTCGGGTCCCAATCCCGGTCAGGGCAACAAATTTACTAATGCCCAGACCCTTGGAAGTATTAAGGACGGCCCAAGTCCTGGCACGGGACACGAATTTACTAATGCTAAGACACTTGGAGGTATCAAGGACGGCCCGAGCCCTGGCGAGGGACACAAATTTACTGATGCCAAGACCCTCGGAGGTATCAAGGACGGTTCAAGCCCCGGCGCAGGACATGAATTTACTAATGTCAACACCCTTAATGGAGGTATCAAGGACGGTCCAAGCCCCGGCACGGGACACAAATTTACTGATGCCAACACCCTTGGAGGTATCAAGGATGGCCCGAGCCCTGGCGAGGGACACAAATTTACTGATGCCAAGACCCTCGGAGGTATCAAGGACGGTCCAAGCCCCGGCGCAGGACACGAATTTACTAATGTCAACACCCTTGGAGGTATCAAAAACGGTCCAAGTCTCAGCACGGGACACAAATTTACTGATGTCAACACCCTTGGAGGTATCAAGGATGGCCCGAGCCCTGGTGGGGGACACAAATTTACTGATGCCAAGACCCTCGGAGGTATCAAGGACGGTCCAAGCCCCGGCACAGGACACAAATTTACTAATGCCAACACCCTTGGAGGTATCAAGAACGGTCCAAACCCTGGTGAGGGACATAAATTTACTAATGCCAAGATCCTTGGAGGAATCAAAAACTCAGGTCCGAGCTCTGGAGGACAAGGACACAAGTTTACCAACACTGATGCCCTTGGAGGGATCAAGGATTCGGGTCCGAGCTCCGGTGGTGGAGGACACAGTTACATTTCAGGAACTCATCATTGACGTTATTATTCCTTCCTAGTTCAATTCCTTTCAGTTTAGCAGTAGAACAAAGATAAAATTCTTTCATAGTTTCTCATTTTTTGGTTGGATAATTTATTATACGTGTATTCTACAGTTTAGAAGTACAATATTTGATACATATTCTTTAATATCTGTATATGGTCTCTTTGTTGGGGGTCCAATAATCCAATTTGTTTCCGTGTAACTAATGAACTTTTTGTTTGTCATGTGACGAGGCTTTAAATTGTCTTGTTCTCTACCAAGTGAATTAATAATACAGGATATATACCAAAGAAAAATATTAATTATATAGGACATGCGCATGTCACGGCTCCATGCACGAGAGTTGAAAACTCTTAAATTATAATGCGTTAATGGTTCAATATGAAGGAGTCATTCTTGTGGACTTGTTCACCCCTCGGTGATATCGGATTGTATTGAGTGGGTGATTCCCAAGGCTAACCACTGATCTGTGTTCTTTGCTGTCGGACCTTTTCAATTCAACGCGTTTTTCATCGATATTTTTTACACATAGATGAGCTTTTAATAATGCTGTTTTCACCCATAGTTATCCGTTAAATATAAAAATTTAATTATATATTACATAAGTTTTTAAGTTCTGTTATATATATTTTTTTCTCAACTATAATATTTAGTACAACTATTTAGCTAATATCACATAATTAAAATAATAATACTAACCGATAGATAAATATTAAAATAATTATTAAAATAGATAAATTTTTAATAATTAAATTTTTAATAATTACGTTTTCATGTATCCATCGTATATAGATTTGAGAATCCTTTTGATCTTGAAAGATATGTTACTTTTGGTATTCATAATAAAGAATGCCTACGCTATAGAAACTACTAGTGAGGTCCAACGCAACATTCTAAGAGAAAATGAATACCATATATGCTTTATAAATAAAGTTCATTTTTTATTAGTTGTAAAGTCGTTAAGGAAGAAAAGTAGTTTGCATCATGGCAACCACATTTGTTTCAAGTTTTTGCGTCTTTATTAAAGAAAATTATTAAACTTACTTTTAGAGTGTATAAGCTTAAATTTTTACCTCATACTTTCCGTTCATTTTATCGATTCGAGTTTAGAACTCAAGTTTTGCTACAGTCAAAAACTCTTAGAAACAGTCACATCTAACTTTTTTGCTATAGTAAAAAGTTCTCAAATAAAATCACATCTTAACTCGAATTAAAAACTTAAATCAACGAACTAAACGAGCTATCGATTAATATCTTTTTTACTAATATACATATTTGACTAAAAAAGAATTAATAATTCTAGACCTATATACTCTAAGGGTATTTGTCTTTTTTCTCCCTCTTTATTAATATTGCATATAAGATTCTGATTAATGTTCAAAGTAGACTTTCTGCCTTAAAGCAAAGTAAAACCAAAAACAGTTCTTTAGCTATTGAGACTCTCCTTGTTATTATTTTTAACTCTAGCTTATGATTTTATTTCTAAGTGCGTGTTGAATGCTAAGACATTTTATTTTTGGTGGAATGCTATTGCAACAAGAAATTACATAAATTATCAAAAAGAAAAAAAAAAGCACAAGAGAAATATGTTGTGTTTAGAATTGATCCCGTTTTTATTTTTCACATTTTTCAAGAAAAAAATGAAAATGTTTTCAAAACGGCGTTTGGCGCAATAAAAATAAAAACGGAAATAAAACGATTTTTTGGTTTAGTGTAAAATGAGAGAGAAATGTTTTTCATTTTTTATTTTCGTTTTCTCTTCTCTCGAGCAAAGAGAGAGAGAAAGAGAGACATTAATGGGTTTTTTTACACTGAAAATAATCTCTTGATAAAACTACCAAATGCATTTTTAAAAATGATTTATGTCTGAGATTAAAAATATTTTCATTTTCATTTACATACAAAAAATAAAATCATTTTAGAATGAGTTCCAAACGCGCCAATTATTTTTTTTTATTTTTATTTTTTCATTTCCTAACTAATTAGACCTCTATTACTTAGCTCGTATACTAGGAAAAAACGAGCCTGCTTAGCTACAAACACGTTCTGATTATTCTCAAGGCTGGCAGGACTCAAACGACTAATTGATAAGATAGAAATTTTAGTACTTCTGCTATGCTTCTTGTTTGAAAAGTTTTTTAACTCTACGTTGAAATTTATATCCATGCGTCACAAAGCTTGAAAATTTTTGGTTGCAGAAGCTAGCTAGCTTTGAAATGTCAGCTCATTCTGTTGGAAGCAATTTTTCCAATTTCCCAGTGCCTGGGCCTCTTTGTCAAGAAGTCCAGGCTTTCAGGTTCTCACTTTTCTTGATTCATATCATACTATTTCAGTCAATATTCATCCGATTACATTTCAACGACTTGAGGTAGGAGTGGGAGCACTTTTATAGCGTACGACACACGTTCTTTTAATTAATGTAGATATTCATACAACAGGTAAATAAAATTTAATCGAATGCTAAAAAACTTACCCTATTAGAAGAGTTAAAAAATGTACTCCACATTAAACAATTATTATTTTAAAATAGTTAAAAAATGTACTCCACATTTATAGGTGAATGTTCGAACCGTCCGGTCTGGATCGGTGACATAAATAAAATTTTAAATCGAGTCAGTCTGTTCTAAATAAAAGAGGGACAGCTCAACCTGACCTTAGACGCCGAAAGGCTTAACCGTCCCGACCGACCTGGATGGAATTTTGGTTGCAGAAGCTAGCTAGCTTTGAAATGTCAGCTCATTCTCTTTGTCAAGAAGTTCAGGTTCTCACTTTTCTTGATTCATATCATACTATTTCAGTCAATATTCATCCGATTACATTTCAACGACTTGAGGCATGAGTGGGAGCACTTTTATAGCGTACGACACACGTACTTTTAATTAATTTAGATATTCATACAACAGATAAATAAAATTTAATCCGAATGCTAAAAAACTTACCCTATTAGAAGAGTTAAAAAATGTACTCCACATTTATAGGTGAATGTTCGAACCGCCTAGTCTGGATCGGTGACCTAATTGAATTTTCAAATCGGGTCAGCCTATTCTAAATGGAAAGGCGCAGGCCGTCCCAACCTGGCTGGAATTTTATAATATTTTTTTAAATCTTTAAAAAGATCGTGTTTAGGCCGAATAAACTTTTTTTCTATATTTTGTTTTTTTTTATATTCTGTTATTAAAATTTTAATTACAATTCATATGTGTATCGCGTGTAACTAAACTAGTTATGCAATAAAGTGCATGATCATTTATTTATAATGAAAATACTTAAACATCTCATGTGTTTAATTAAAATACTATTTTTATCATTCTTATTATACAAATGCCAAAACTATCCTCGTGTTCTTTCAAAATACCTTGGGCATGTTCTTTTGTCCAAAAAATTTAAAAAAAGACAACTCAAGTTTCAACTTTATTTAAATTCACGTTCTTTTAAGTTTCAACTTTATTCAATTTTACTCAACTTTATTCAAGTTCTAACTTCAACTCAAGTTACAACTCAAATTTAACTCAAAAACTATACTCAAGTTATACTTCAAAAGAACAACCTCATTGGTTTCCCTTCGTATTTTGAAATGGATTAAAAATAACCCCTTATCCCATATTTGACCGGTCAAATTATTAAAAGTATCAAACTTATGTTTAATAATCTGTATTATTAAAAATACTTAAAACATCCGTTATATTTAATCAGAGTACCATTTTTTGCATCTCTTATATACAAAATGTCTAAAACATTCTCTTGTTACATTAAAATATCATATTTATCCCTCTTATTTTTGAAAAATGTCTAAATATAACCCTTTTACTCAATGTTTGGCCAGTCAAATTTTTAAAATACTAAAACTACCCTCAATAATTAATATTATTCATGAAAAAATAAGCAAAGTTCCCTTTGTGTTTAGCCAAAATACTATTTTTATCCATTTTATTATTCAAATACCTAAAATACAACTTCGTTTAATCTGTTGCTACTTATGAGAAGGAGGCTCTTGGCGCCACTAAGGGCAAGGAAGGATGATTTTTTTTTTTTTTTGAGGGTAAGGGAAGAATGAGATTTGATTATCTTAGATCAAGGAAACTCAAAAAGCTCTTTCATTGATTATCTTATTAATTTTTAAGTATTTTCGTACAACGATCGACGCATTGAATAATCAACGAGTTTGAATGGGTAGTTTAGGGATGATAGATTGTTTAGCGGTACTTACTCTATATGTAAGCCGATTAAATTTTTAAGAATACCGACATTATGCTTCCTAATTTATATTTAAAATCTGCTATATTTAAATAATTTTTTCACCAAACTAAACTCTGAAGAGTAATAAATCAAAAAGTAAAACAAATTTTTAATTATACTTCATAAATATTATTAAAAAATTTAACACCGCTTAGTGTACTCGTGCATGCATTTCACGTGCTTTCAAACTAATGTACGTGAAGTACCCAATAAAAACTTGAAACATGCACACAGGTGATAAAGAAAATTTGAAGAATGCAAAAAAAAAAAAAAAAATCGCTTTGAATTTATGCAATGAAACAAAACGCAGATTAAATCCAAATTAGAAAGACGTCTTTCAAAACATAGATTAAATCCAAATTAGAAAGACGTCGTTCAATAATAAATAAAGAGAAAATACATGATTTGTCGTGGTTTTGTGCAAGGCATATTCTTTATGTCATTCTAAATACTTATGTATCATTAGTACTGGAACTTTAAACGGGCCGCCCGCGACCGCCCGAAAATAGTAATTTTTTGCCCGATGCCCGACCTGCCCGAGCCCGAAAATGCCATTGAAGGGGCCGCAGGCTTATATTTGGCTGCCAGAGCCCGGCTGGGCAGCCCGAGCCCGTCCGAATAGCCCGAATTTTTTTTTAATATTTTTTAATTTTTATGATTATTAAGTTAGTTTGTGTTAAAATTATATAAAAATCAAAATCAACATTCAACAGACATTATTAACACAATTGAATAAATTAATCATGTATATTAATGATGTATATTAAATTCATAATTCATGATTGCCTCGTTAAAAACCTTACCAAGAAAAACCCAATTGGGATAAAAACTTGGCAAGAAAAAAAGAGTGCAATCATTTTGTGACGAATTACAAATTTTACAAACTTACAAAGTTATACAATTAAAATACAATGTCAAAAGTAAATACACATTTACAAATTACAAATTTACAATTTAATTTGAAGCTGAAGGATCGTCTTCAAAATTAAATGTTAATCGATTAAATTCATCGATCTATTCTTGGCTTGCCAGCGAAATTGTATCCTATAGACGTTGATCGGCCCGATCTCAATCCTTAATGCAAACCAAGGCTTCAACAATATCCCTTTGCAATGCATTCCGGCGTTCCTCAAGTATTCTTCCTGTCGTACTGAAGGCTTGTTTGGATGAAATAATGGAGACTGAGATCGAAAATATATCCATTACCAATTGAGTTAGGATTGGCCAAGTTAATGCCCGTGCCCTCTACCATTGAACTAAGTCAAATGATTCTGCCGTACCGTCGACTACTAAGCCTTCACTGAGGTACACCATAAGCTCGTTGAAGCTGCCGCCACCGCTGCCACTGCTACTGCCACTTGTTGACGAAGATTCACTCCCAGCTTCTATTTGAGTTGTCTTCTTCCTCTTCTTCAACCCGAAAACATTCAAGAATGAATGCGGGTTTTCATCTTGTTGTTGCGGTTCCTGTACTCTAGGAGGTACTCTTAACCTAATCTCATATTTGCTATAGATCGAATATATATTTTTCTTTATTATTGGATATTGGTTCGAACAATTGATGCCTAAAAATTCACCTAAGTTTTCTAAACCACTTTCTAAACCTTCTAATTTTAATCTAGGATAAAAAAAAGTACCTAAACCATACAACAAAGGCAACTAGACTAATATTTTATAAATTTCTTTTCCATAGAATGGATAGGAACTCCTAAGATTGGGTCATCCCTATATTCGCTAAATAAAATACTAATTCGTAAAAGTTCTCCTAAAGCTAAAGGTGATGTTAGGTAATATGTCCCACTAAGTTTTAGAGTCACTTCATGAAACCTACCTAAAAATTGATACAAAACTTCGGTAATTTACCAATCATATGCGTCTATATGTCCTACTACTACTTTTACACACATATAGTTTATTATAGCATCCTTACAGGGGATGCATTGTTAAAGCATTATGTAAGTTGAGTTCCATCTTATAAGCATATCTAACGCTAATGCTCTAGGAGGTATATTTAATGCTTGTAAGAACCTAAACCAATCTTCTTGTCTTTGGTTACTACCTTGAATCCATGCAAGACTATCTATAATTTTTTTAATGTGATATTTTTTTTAAACCGGATTTAACAATTAAATTAATTACGTGACATGCACAACGTTGGTGGAAAATAGTACCGTCACCGAATAAACTTAAATCATTTTCAAAGAACTCAATTGCTTTTGTATTGGCACTAGCATTATCTAATGTTATAGTCATTACTCTATCTCTTAATCTAAATTCATCAATTACATTTAAAATTGTATTATATATTAAATTCGCGCTATGTGATCTTAGAACACATTTAAAACCTAATATTCTCTTATCTAAATCAAATCCTTTGAAGTAATGTCCGGTTACAGCTAAATAATCTTTATTGGCAACGGCAGACCAAATATACGCCGTTAACGCAACACACCCGCTAGTCGAGTGTAAAAAGTTTATTAATGCTTCTTTTTCTTTTTTAAATAATTTTAATAAATCTTTCCTAAGAGTAGTTTTTAAAGTGAATTATGCATTAGGATTATATACAACCTTAATATATCGTTGTCAATTAGGATGCTCTACAAAACTAAGTGGTTGATTTAAAGCAGCTATCATTCGTGCAACTTCCATACGATCTACTTACGGATCATATTTTCACGTGGTTAGACCACCAGTTGCGCGATCAAAAGATAATTATGTTTGACGGAGTTCGGATCCGCCGGATTGGCTAAGCTTTTGAAGACACTTTTCGGAGTGTCTTCTCAAGTGTGTGGTACTGTGAATAGTGTTAGCTTGTAATTTAGATAAACAATATTTACACTGAGCTATATGTTTAGTGTCACCTTCATTGTCGATCTCCTCAATTATGTCGAAGTGATCCCAAACTGTCGAGGTGCGCTTGCATTTTGTCCTAAAAGTTGCAACACTTCCAGACACAGTCGCACTGGCACTCGCCGCTTCTCCACGCCCACCACCTGTAACACCCTGAAAAATTAAACGAGATTAATTAAGGAAATTGAGATTTATTAGTGTGATTAATCTGAATTAATTAATTGGTTATTAATTAATAAATATTTCTGACGTGTGAATTTAAATAATTCTAAGGTATTTAAATATTCTCAGCATTTATATTTTTACCCACAAGTGTGTATGATCACATTTCTGGACTGTCATTTTTAAATATTGGACACCTGTCCATTTTCATTTTCATTTTCTTTTTTCTTTCCTTTTCCTTTTCTTTTCCCTTCCTTTCCTTTTCCTTCCCGTGCACTCTCTCTCTATCTCACTCTCACTCTCAAACTCTCTCTTTTGTTTTTGCTTCAAAATCAACCGGATTTCGAACTAAAGAGGAATTTCAAAGAGTTTTCAACGTCAAGAGAAGGATTTGAGATAAGATCTCTGAAAAACCTCTCTTGAATCTCAAGTTTTTTAGATTTAAAACTTATTTTTAGTTCGAAATAGATTTTGATGGATTTTGACTAAAAATATGGTAGAAATTGGGGATCTCGGGTTCTTTAGACTTGATTTAGTACCTAGAACCCGGATTCAGGTGTTGTCCTTTGAGATATTTTGATTTTGGGACTGGATTTGTAGGTTTTCAAACTGATTTTGCAAGTTTCTCGCACTGGTGTTCTTCACCGGTCGACCTGTGCGGTCGACCGGATTGCATTGGCCCCACTGGTCGACCGGATTGTACACCACCAGTGACCGGTGGTGTTGCACTGCTCTGTCACCGGTCGGCTGGTATACATGGGGTTTGACCCTGTTTGGCCTAAAAATGCTGTTTTGACATCTGTTTTCAAGGATGACCCAAATTAGCTTCATTTGGGACCTAGAGTAGATGGATTAGCATATTTAATCCATATTTTGAGATTGAAAATCCTTGGAATGGTGATTTGAAACATGAAATTGATTAGGGCACACTAATAGGAAATCTTGGTATATAATTGAGATTGAATTACTTTATGAATGAGCATTGAATCCTAAAGTATTGTCTTGTATCAGTATTAGCTGAGGACTCGGATTGAGTGGCTTGAGGAAGCGGAAGCCAGACTAGTGCACCACTAGCCACAGGTTTGATATTTACGAGGTAGGATTTCTTCTCCTTTTTCCTTGTGAGCCTGATTTTAAAAAGAGTTTTGACCTTGTAAATGTTTTAAAGAAAGGGGCTTGTTTGCGAAAGAAAAATATTTAAAACCCATGGCTTGTGTAGTTCATGGTACCCATGGCTTGTTGTAGTACATGAGACCATGGCTTGTTGTAGTTCATGGGACTCATGGCTTGTTATAGTTCATGAGATTATAATGAATGATTTCATAAAGTTTAATAAATGATTTCTTAGGACAAGTGATCTTGCGAATTGGTAAATCGGCTGATGGTCAAAATAGGATATGGAGAGTGCATCCTTGGGGGTGATATGGCTTGTGCATGTGGTTGTGTAAGTAATTTATCATAGTATAAATTACTTGTTGATGCCTGGAATACGGATATATTTTCAGATATATTTCCTTTGAGAAAAAGGATGTGAGGTTCCGGCTGTTGTGTCGGGACTGAATGTCTTATTTTATTTACTTAGTCATTTATTTATTTACTCGCTTATTTATTTATTCATTTATCTATAAAGTTATTTTAAATTATATCTTACTGGGCCTTTCGTTCACGTTTTATTGTTATATATATATATATATATTAAACCCCTCTCAGGCGACTCTAGGACCGGTGCGGAGTAGTTGGATTATTTTCTACCATTCAATCAAGTGAGGATTGTGTTCATCCTCTTGGATATATGTAAGAATTTGTAAACTCTAATATTTGAATTTCTAGACTGTGGTTGATGTCTGTAATGTTTTATTTACATGTCATGTATGTACGATAATGAAGATCCTGTGGATAGATCCTGAGTTTAGTACAGTGTGAAAAGCTTGAGTTTTAGTCTCTCCCTTGCAATTTATTTTAATTAAGTGTGGGGCTCGTTGAGAATTTTCTTTATTATCATGCGTTTAACCCCCTAATCGAGTTGCACGTCACCGACCCCTACCCTGGGGCGTGACAGTTGCGACCACCACCTCTAGTACGTCCACCAGGGCTCGGATTAGTAGATTGATGCGTAACAATTCATTAGTGAAAAATTGCCCTTCTTCCACATTGTGTTGGGCATCAACGGGAATACCACTATAACCAAAAGGATCCATTATAAAAAAATAAGAGCGCTTTAAGAGAGAGAGCTTTAGGATAATGTGATAGTTTTTAGAAAAATTGTGATAGAGATTTGAGAGATTGAGTGAGATTGAGAGAAATTGAGAGAGATTGAGAGAAATTAAGAGGGATTGAGAGACTTTGAGTGAGAAAAATGTGTGGGGGATGGGGGGTATGTATAGAGAAATTTTTGGGTTAAAAAATTGAATTTTTTTTCAAAAAATTCCGGGTGCAACTGCTACTTTAGCGTTTCGGCGGGTCAGGTTCGGCTGGTTTGGGCAGCAACGGTAAAAAAACTAGTCATTGGACGGGTTTTCGGGCATTCGGGCAAAATTTGGGTTTTCAGGCTTATTTTCGGGTCGGGCGCCAACAGTCGAAATTTTGACCGTTTCTCGGGCAAATTGGGCTTAGCTAGAAAAATTCAAAAAAAACTCCGGCGGACGGCAGTTGATGGCGCCTACACGGTGGCGGGCTCCGGCGTGGTGACCAACTTCGGGCTGCCCGAGCCCGAGCCCGAATTTACAACTTTGGATGGGCCGGCATATAGGCCTGCCTGCCGGCCCAAAGTTCCAACACAAGGAATCATTATGACCTTCTATTTTCTTTTTCTTTTTTTATAAAAAAATAGGTAAGTTGTATTCCACTTTAAAGATGTATGCACACTAATACTAATCTCGGTCTTTTATGACACTTTAACTACAAGAAGTAATTGGTTCCATCAGTACAATCTAATGACGCGAAAGGTAACAAAACATATGTCTAGTTTCATAAACGGATAAACACATAGCCAAACTAATTATCGACCATTCAACTGGCTCTTTGAAATGAACCTCGACAATGGATGGAGAACTCCAATTGGTTAAGAGAAAAAGACCTACTGAGGCCATGCCAAACACCATAAAGAAATGACTCTTGCGGGAAAACCATACAAAAATGAACTACATAATGTCAAAGCAACGAAGATTCAGTCACGCTTATTGGACGAAAGCAGACTAAGCAAAAGAAAAAGATGAGATATAACCACAATCTAAACAAGTGCGAATACGACCAACACCAAAGGACCTCCTCCCTTAGACGAACCAGCCTCGTCCTTTGATCACCGACTTCAAACAGTTGCGATCTCAATCCATAAAGGCTGAGAATCGTAAACCATAAACCACTTTTACATATTCGATCATTCTATAGCTGCGGTCCCTTCCGCTAAAAACTGAACCTGTGCACCGCTCCCTCCCCTAGGCCAAAGATTTAACAGCTAGCCTAAGGCCGGTGCTAAACTTCGGTTTAATGGAAGAAAAGTAAAGGCAGCACAACAAGAACCTTGCAAAACCCTAGCAGAGAATACAGAGAATTTTGTATTCTTCTCATTATTTGAATGACCGTTGTTTATTCTTAAATGAGTTGACATAAATACTATTTTTTACATTCTAATTTCTGAGTGGTATTTTTTATTTTTTTTCTCGAATATATTAAAAAGGGCTATTTACACATACATCAAAATTTTAATAACAGAGTTTAAATATAGTAAAATTTTTAAGATATTACAAGAACAATAAAATTTTGATATCATTAAAATAATTATTATATCATTACATCATTATGATAATGACTATGCCATTTTTGTTATATTTATGATATTCTGATAATTTTGATAAATTTTAACTCAAATATAAAATTTTATCATGTAGTGTAATTATTACAATTTTATAAATTCAAAAAAAATATTTATTCACCCCCTAAATTTTTATTAAGGCACCCCAAAATATTTGAAATATAAATTTCTTCTATTTTTAATATGAAAGACTCACATAATTCCACAAACACTTTGTATACACCCCATACATCTCCACATCTCATTCTTTCTTAAAAAGATTTATAATTTCCTTTTTGTTTTTGATAAAAGATCTTTACATGTGAATGAATTTTCGTTTTTTTTTTCTTTTTCTTTTTTGGCTCATTTTCATTGCAATATGTTTCTTGGGAGTGAATTGGGGGGGGCTCATTGGTTTCCGGAGGAAGAAAGGCTTTCTTCCATTGAGGCCGTAGAGGAATTGTCTAAATCAGTTGCCATGGAAACAACACGAGATCAAGCCTCCTCTTGTTCATCTTGTCCTTCTCTCCCTCATTTTGCTCTATAGGTTTTTTTTTTTCTTTTTTTTCCTTTTTGGAAATAAAAAAGAAAAGGAGGAAATATCAACTGGCCATATTTGTTGTTTATTCAACTCTCAGAAGAATTGCAGAGGAGACAACTTTTTTCAACTTTGCGATTTATATAAAAATCAGAGAAAAAAAAACCACTGAAAAAAAGGAGGAAAAAACCTTGAGAAAACCTGATGCAACAGTCAAATTTCTAGAAAAATAAAAGACTTGAGAAACGAAAATGTTTTAAACGAGTATCTCTAGATTCTTCTTCTTTCTTCTTCTACTTCTTCTTTGGAATCACGTTGGCTTCGTTCATTTTACCGATTCGAGTTTTCAGTTCTAAGTTTCTACAGTAAAAAACTCTCAAAAAATATCACATCTAACTTTTTCTGCTACAGTGAAAAGCTCTCAGAAAATATCATATCTCAACTCAAATTAAAAACTCGAATCTGCGAAGTGAACGATGCCGTTTTTTCATTTATTTTTATTTCAATTTCAATGAAAAGATATGGGGTGTATATAATTGTGAAATTACGTGAGCTTTATATATTAAAAAGAAAATTAATTAAAGTTTTAAATATTTTGGGTGCCTTAATAAAAATAAATTTAGAAATAGTAGAAAATAGCCAATATAAAAAGCTTAAGGAAATATATAGGTCAACTTTTAATTGTAAAAGTTAATAGGCCATAACTTGTCAAGTTATGGTTCATAATCAGATAAGTTATGGACAAACTTGTCAAGTTATAGTTCATAGCTAAACAAGTTATGGACAAAAATCATGATTTATGGATAATAACTTGTCAAGTTATGGTTCATAACTAGACAAATTATGGACAAAAATAATAATTTAACCTATTTATTAACTTATATAAACTATTGACTTATTAATTTTAATTCATCTTAAGTCTTAACCTATTTCTCTCTTTTTCCCATCAAAATTTAGGTAAATCCAAAGTTGCGGCCCATCACCTAATTTTCTTTGGACGTGATTGCCCCTGACTTGGGGCGCCTCATTGCAGAACCCAATCCAAGGAAGGCCCAAAAAATCCCTGATCCAGATCCAGATTGGCTTGAAGTTTGAAACAGCAGCAGCGAAAACTTAAAAAAACCGAGTGCGCGCTCGCTCGCTGGCTGGCTGGCTGCAGACGGACATAAAAAAGAGAAGAAAAGAAAGAAACTGATTCTGAAACTAACAAGGGATCTTCTCCGTCTCGGAAAATGGGAAACTCCTCCAAGGAAGACTCCGGCGGCGACGGCACCTCCTCCGGCGGCGACTCTCCTCCGTCCAGTTCCAGCCTCTTCTCCGAGGGGGAGAAGGTCCTCGCCTACCATGGCCCTCGCATCTACGAAGCCAAGGCACCTTTCTCTTTCCCCTTCCTTTTTCCTTTATCTCAGTTTTCCGTTCTTCCTTTTCCATGTTTTTGTGGAAATTCGCTCTTTCAGTACATTTTTTCCCCTTCTTGAGGCTGATTGGGAGTATTTGATTATCTCGTTGTTTTTTACTTTAGGTCTTGTGCTTAGGGTTTTTTGAATTCGAGAAATGGTGCTTGTTTGGTAGCCTAGAAAACTCTGAAAAGAGGAAAATTTAGAATTGCTATACATCAAGCAAGGAATCGGGGTTTTTTCTTTCAAGAATTGCCTTTTGTATCCCTTTTCATGTTTACGACTGAGGAAAAATTTGAGCTTTCGTGACTCTGTTTTAGGTTCAAAGGGCTGAGTTGAGGAAAAAAGAATGGAAATACTTCGTTCACTACCTTGTAAGTTCATAGCTTTCATCTACCCTTTGTTTTGTTATCGTTTTTCATATATGTTACCAACTGCATTTTGTCCTTTCAGTCTAATTTTTTTCCCATTAAAATCCCCCTTTTTTGTTGGTGCTGTTAACGCGGTAATATGTTGGCCTAAGAAAATGCTTTGTGATAACTGATGCATCCTTTTTTTTTTTTTTTTTTTTTTTTTCCCCCTTTTTTGTTGGTGCTGTTAACGCGGTAATATGTTGGCCTAAGAAAATGCTTTTTGATAACTGATGCATCCTTTTTTTTTTTTTTTTTTTTTTGCAGGGTTGGAATAAAAAGTGAGTATGCCATCTATTCATCTTTATTCTTTTTTGAAGGTCAGACTCAAAGGTGGTTGGGTTCAAAATAAAAATGTTTAACCATATTTTCTCTCTTCAAATTATTGTGTTTTGATGTAGTACCCTTGAGCTTTTAGTTCAATGTAGAGCTTCGTAAAATAGCAATTTATTTTTTGCTCAAGAACACATAAGTTAGTAATTTACATAGAATAGGCCGATAGCTGGCGTTTTTACTCTCAGGTTTGGCAGATTGGGTGAACAGAAATGGAGATTTCTTGCAGAAGAATCACCATATTAAATAGAAAAACAATATATTATCCAACTTCTTGTGGAGTAATCCACTTTATGCTATCTAGGGAGTACGTAAGCTTGTATAGCTTCAATAGAAATGTTTCCTTTGATTTAATAATTATACCCTTTCCGAAAGGGGATACAGAAATCATTACTCTGGCTTGGACATCTTGCCAACAGTTGGGACGAATGGGTTGGAGTCGATCGACTGATGAAATATACAGAAGAGAACGTGTTAAAGCAGCAGACCCTTGACAAAAAGCAGGGTGTGGACAAGAATTCAAAATCAGGCCGTTCGGCTCAAACCAAACCTAAAAGCTCTGCTGGTAAAATTTGTTCCTTTTTATTTGGCTATGTTGTCTTAAATCTAGATATTGTTCCACGGTTTGTTTTCTTCGTTTTTGTACTCTTGTTATTTCTATTCTAGTGTCCCCTGAAAATGATCTTTTGTGGCTTGTTTGCCAAGGTTAAGGAGTTATTAGCTTAGGGGTATTTTTTTTTTATATCAGTACGTTGTTCTGAGGGGATGGGTGGCCTTCCTATTGCCCATCAAGGTTTATGACTTTGGCCATGATTTTATACTTATAGACTCTGACGAGGAGGGTCAGAGTAATCCAACAAATTAATGAAGGGAATTGAAAGCATTAATTTATGTAAACCAGGTCATAACTAATAGGGATTTTATCCCTGCCCATTCAGACTTCAAAGTCCTTCTAGGGTTTCAATTTATCTCATTTCCTTATTTTTCTTTTTAAACTTAAAGTGGCCCAGCAAACTAGTAGCGATTTAAAATGGGCTTGAAAAGCCAGCTAGATTTCCAATATTATTGATGATTCTTAAGAGTCTACTGAATGCCAATAGAAAAAGATGGCTAGGTGTCATTTTAGGGTTAAAGCGTAACCTATGTAATCATGTTAGATGGCTTGCATGCAAGGGATCTAAGGGACAAACATGTTTAGGGACACGTGGTGCTAGATGGCTTACATGCAAAGGAGCTTGGTGTCAAGGATACCAAGTTACTCACATGCATAAGGACAAGTGTCAACATATGGTAACACTTCAAATTCCTGGACCAACTTGCTTAGACAACTCGGAGTCTACACAAAAGCTTATTAGCATTAAAACAACTATATTTAGCATAAAGCTTAGTAAGCAAACTACAATACTTAAAAGCTCTGTCCACTTTCAAATACTTTTCTAGGGACCACTAGTATGATGCTAATCTCACAAATTATTAGAAGCCTAACTTGACGACCCAGTCTCTTAGACTTTCTTTTCCTCAAGGATTTGACTATTATTTCTCTAACTGGGTGGGTTCATATTTAACGAGAGAGCTCACATCATACTCATATAAAATAATAGTTTGGTAAACTCATGAAAGCATGTAGAGTACGGATGTTAACAAACATCACATAAACTTTGGAGACCCGCTCATAAATAAAATAAACACGTACTATTGTTCTTATGATGCAGTGAAAGGGATTACTTACCTACTTTGTTGAACTAAGAAGATGGGGAAATTTATGAATTATTAAAGGTTCATAATAAACTCTTGGTTTTTAAGACTATGAAAAGATTGAGTTTTCACTTTGGTTAAGCAATGGTCACTTAGGTTGGTTTTTAATCATATGTTGGCTCTTATTTTTATCATTTGGCATCCTTGACACCAAGTTTCCTCGCATATGTGCCATCTAGCACTATGTGTCTCTTAGTATGCTTGTCGTTTAGATTCCTTTGCATGCAAACCATTTAGCATGGTTGCATAGGTTAGTCTTTAAATCTGTGATGGCACCTAGCCATTTTAGTCTGTTGCCATGTATTAGCTTCTTATGAGTCATCACTAATCTTTGTCATCTTGCTTTTTGAATGGCCACCTCAGGACTTCTTTTTTATCCAATAATCATGACAAGATAAGTCATCATTTTATTTTATAAAAATCCCGTAAACTTTTAAAATATCTTCTGTGCTTCAAAAATATCTAGGACGTCTTAGAATATCAAAGGCTTAACTGAAATGGGCCAAAATGCCCAAAAAGCCTCGAAATGGTCTAACCTAGCTTAGTTGCCCTTGTGTGGCCCACTACATGTGCCAGGTGTGGTGGCCGGTTGCACGGCACACTGAGCACACTGGGTTTGTAGTAGTCTAGCGCTTGGCTTGTGAATGTCAAGGGCCTGTTGGTGCCTACTTAGTGCCATACAATTGTTGAGTCAACCAAAGTTGCTCATGCAACAACCCTAAATGGCTTTCCAATGTTTTTCTACTAAATTCCTTAAAATATTCTTTTCAGCTATAGTCATCTCATATAGTCATATATCAATATCATAGAATGGGCTCAAAATTCCATAAAACGTATTTCCAGTCCTTTTTTTCCCCCGTGAATTATGAAATTCTAGCTTATCCGAATATTGAACCCTTAAGCTAGAAGCTCCAAATATACTGAATGATATGTCTCTGTTAAAGAACATGAATGACAAGCATATATATATATATATATATATATATTTCAAAATGTAAGTGTATGAGGTGGTAAAGTTTTTTCATACAAAGCATGAACATTCAAAGTGCTCTAACTTTATACTTAAACTGTCCTTCTGTCATTCCTATCTTTACTAGTTATTATATTTATATCTTGCATTTTGTAGATGCCAAAGTTGAGAAAGAGGATGTCAAGACCAATGGTACTGATTATCTTAAAACATTCTTCTCCTTATTTTCTTCAAAGCTTTTTCTCCCTTGTCTTTGTTTCGTTGAGTAGCTATTTTTTTTTTTTTTTTAAAATCATCAAGATGCAAGTAATATTTACAGTACTTGTTTTTGCAAGAACGTATTTATCGTGGCAGAAGACTTCCATTTCTTAATTTATAGTTTTTCATTGCAGTGGGAAAGGGGAAGAAACGTAAGAGTGACTCAGGTGCTGAGGTCTGGTTTGTATTATGATTCTGATTATATCTTTTTAACCAAATCATTAATTTGCCGTATACATAGGTTTTTATTCTCTCCACTGGTGACCCATTAGTATGGTAGGAGAATAAAAACAATGATGGAGAACACAAAGGTTTAATTATCCAACCTGGAGGTTGATCTTTTTAGTGTATATACATATACATATTTGTGTGTGTGTGTGTGGACAAAGCTTTCGTCGTAAGTTATAACCATAGACAATTAACCAGATGCGTAACCCAGGAACTTAAACTATTCTTTTAGCTCTTAGCCTCTTACAAATTGCACTGATCAGGCTTTCTTTTGATAAACTTGTACTAAGTGCGGTTCCATGATTTTCAGAAGGACAACATATCCTTGGAAAAGCTTGTCAAGATTCAAATACCAGCAACACTTAAGAAGCAGCTTGTTGATGATTATGAATATGTTAATCAGCAGGATAAGGTATGTATCAAGTTTCAGAATGTCTTGCCTCTTATTGATGTTTCATTAAATCATTGGTAGTTTGGAAATTATTTTACTTTCAAGAGTAATCATTGATAGGGCTATTATTCTTCCTGAAAATCTGTGAATTTCCATTTTTCAAAAAAAAAAAAAAAAAAAGGAAGATGTTAGTTTACCAATCCATCCCAAAAGCTTAACCTATTAGGAGGTGGGCCAACAATAATTTTATACTTTAATACTCCCCCTCACGTGCGGGCTGGACAATGGGCAATCGTGTGGGTAAATTAATTGGAAAGCCCAACACGTGAATATTTAAGCCCGAGATATATTAAAGACCCAACACATGATGACAATTTTAAATGGGGATAAAGAGTGCAATTACAGAGGTTTGAACTCAGGACCTTCTGCTCTGATACCATGTTAGTTTACCAATCCATCCCAAAAGCTTAAACTATTAGGAGGTGGGCCAACAATAGTTTTATACTTTAACAGAAGATAACACTAGGACCATCTTTAGTCAATTTATTTCTACAATCATATTTAATCTTTTGTGCTTTCTTGACCTATACTTCTTTAGATCATTTTGTCAAAGAGTCAAAAGAGCGTCCATACACTTCATAAAAAATCTTATGATGAACCTCATGAATGTCCGCATGTCCTAATTCTGTTGATTATGTAAAAACTGAAATTGCATTAGTTACTTCTACTTGAATCATAATTAATTTTAGTTTTATTGTGTGCGATGAATCTATTTTTTTTAATGATTCGAATCATTTTTCTTGTCAAAATTTTTGCACAGTTACTTCTCGATGAATGTATCATGCACATATAATTCATTTTGCTGTCACATCCATTTATGCATTTAACTGTTGTAGCTGGTCAAGCTTCCTCGTTCACCAACCGTTGATGACATTATAACAAAGTACCTTGATTATCGTTCGAAGAAGGATAGTGTGTAAGTATAACTCAAGTCCTGTTATGGTTTGTCTGAGTGTAGTTTCTATAGTTATATTCATATGCTTGCCTTTGTTTTTGGTTTTTTGTTTTTTGTTTTTTTTTTTGTTTTGTTTTTTTGTTTTGTGTCAAGTAATTTAGTTGTTACTTTTGTTCTTTTACTTTTCACTCGGATATTGATTTAAATACGACTTCCCAATTTTATAATGTGCAGTAAGATTTTTCTTTTTGTTGTTGTTGTTGTGTTAAACTACTAATTGGAGTCACTACTCCCCAATTTTATAATATGCAGTAAGATTTTTCTCCTTTTTGTGTTAAACTACTAATTAGAGTCATTTTATTAGTAATTCATGTCCACCCAATCAAAAGTAGTCCATCTAATTTTTCATACTTTCAAAAATATATATTTAAAACTTTTTTGGTTAGAACTCCACTCCCTCAATTTCATGTTTTTACGTTGCATTTTTTAACATGTATAAATGTTACTCAACATTTTTACAGTTGAATTTTTGCCATTTTGGGGTCCACCAGTCTATTCTGATGATTTTTCTTGGATGCAGGATAACTGATTCAGTATCAGAAATATTGAAAGGAATACGATGTTACTTTGATAAAGCTTTGCCAATGATGCTCTTATATAAGAAGGAACGCAAACAATTTCATGAAGTTGTCTCAGATGATGTCTCTCCATCAACCATATATGGTGCCGAACATTTACTACGACTCTTTGGTATGCTCCCTTTAACTGTGGATGCGCATTTATTTGTACAGGGTTATGATAAGAACCGAACTTGAATTGAGGAATTGAACAGAAAAGTAAAATTATATTGATGAAGTAATTGAAAGAGATTACAAGTAGATTGGTAGACGTTCGAGAGGTTTGCTAGCTCTCCCAAGGGTTTTCCCACTCCGATCCATCCTCCCGTTCAGTCTCTTTCAATTCCTTATATACTAAGTAGCTTAACAAACATAACAAACCAACCCTAATAACAGACCAGTAACCACTTATTATATTGATTACTAATTACTAACATAATCCTATCATCACTCCCCTCCCCAAGACACCTTGTCCTCAAGGTGTGGTCAAGTGACTGTAGTGGAATGACGCCATCTCCTTCCCATGTCGTCAAGCCCACCTTTCAGAATGTTGAAGGGCATCGCAATCCTTGAAGAGCTAACTTCAACGGTGACAAACCAAGGCGGAAAAGGTGCCACATAAGTGTAATTGAGAGCCCATTGGAGCCATTGTTTAGTCCAAGAAACATAGAAATTTTGGTTTTTGGAGTTACAAACTCAGAAATATCAGATCTCCCATTTGCAGAGTGTCCAAGTCCTACTCCAATGAAGTCAAGTTCTCCATCCCCAGCCCCAGGAGTGCTGGAATTCCCAGACCCAGTCCAATTTGGGCCAAAATTTGAGGACCCATTACATATCTTGTTGAAATTGGTCCCACTTTTGCTGAAATTTGTAGGCCCAACCCCTATTGTGCCAGAAGTAGGCCCAATAATGTTGGAATTACGCAGCCCAGACCCAATCATGCAAGAATCGGACCTGCCCACACCGGAAACGCGTGACCCAACCCTCATTTGGCTGGAATTTCGAAACTCAGCCCCACCGACCCTAGGTTTTGAGCCAAACTTCCATGTCCTAGCCATAATATCACCGGAATAAAGTGGGTCACTACTATACCGGCTGGAAACAGCCTCAACATCGCCGGAATCATGTGTCCCAGTCCAAACTGCAGCCAAATTGCCAAGCCCAGCCTCAGCCGTGCCGGAAATTGTGAGCCCAGCCCCAAACGTCGCCGCGCGAGACCGCCGCTCCCCCTCCGACCATAGCTCACAATCAAATCGCCCCTTCCGCCGTGGGTCTTCGAGATCTGGGGCGATTTCGCCCAGACCAGCTCGCCTTACCTCATCGCGAGCTCTGGAACCACGTAAGCCGGTCCAAATTCGGTTGGGATCCCACTCAATTTTGGAGGAATCACCTGACCCGGTCCAAATCTGGCTGGAATCGGGCCCCTCCGTGTTGCAATCGCGCGTATCGGTCCAAGTCCCACCGGGATCTCCGAATCTAGCCTCAATCGCGCTGGGTTTCGCGCAAACATTTCCCGACCTAGCCCCATTCTTGCCAGCTTGTTGACCCCCAACCATGATCGTATTGGCATTCTCAATTTTCACCACCAAATTGCCGCCGATTGTCTCAGATCTGAACGATTTCGCACCAGATTGCGAAAAATTGATCGAATCGTTGTCGTTCTCCCGCGATTCCAGAACTAGTTGCGTTGGCCTACCGCCAGAAACGTGAAGATTTGAAATCATTACGTTTCATGGCCAAACCTTCTCATTCTTCTCAAAGAGCAATCTCTCATGCGTTGCTATGAAACGAAGTTGCATATTGATCTAAAAAGCACTTCTGTCCTCCCATTGAAACCACTCGAGTGCCTCACCTTCCGTGAATTCCTCTGCAAACCAGACATTTTCACGTTCTGAAAATCGATTATTCAGATGATATTCTTCTACTTTTACGATCCAAGAATCCGGATCTTTTTCTGAGAACATCGGCATTTCTAATCGCTGCCAACGTCCACACGTTCTAGCCTTTTTTTTTTTTTGCCCAAGAAAGTACGCTTTGATACCCAATTTGATAAGAACCGAACTTGAATTGAGGAATTGAACAAAAAAGCAAAATTATATTGATGAAGTAATTGAAAGAGATTACAGGATAGATTGGTAGAAGTTCGAGAGGTCTACTAGCTCTCCCAAGGGTTTTCCCAGTTTACTCTGATCCATCCTCCCTAATAACAAACCAACCCTAGTAACAGACCACTAACCGCTTATTACATTGATTACTAATTACTAACATAATCTTATCAGGTTAGGATATATTTTTCTCTGGTGACCCCTTGATACTGCTTCTCTAGTGACCCCTTGATACTGCTTTTACCGCAAACTCTTCTTTCTAGGAATTTCCTTAATGCTCCCGGCCACATGATTTGGGTACTCTTCCTAATAGGAATTTCCTTTCTAAGGATCCACTCTAGTCAGGTTATCATATAGTTTCTGGATCCACGGCCTGCGCCTCATTATATTCTCTTGTTTTTCTGAGTCTTCCACCCCCCCTTTTTTTTTCTTTTTCACTGTGATGACGGTCACACTCTAGCAAACTCGGAGACCTCACAGTACTCATCATACAAGAGAACTGAGATGATTTATGTTAGAATTATGTGAAGTGAAATGTGTTTGGATGTATAATTTGCATGTTTTGGAATGTTTCTCTGCATGACATATTTTATGGTGCTGCAGTTAAATTGCCAGAGTTATTGGCGTACGTAAATATTGAAGAGGAAACGCTAACCCGCTTACAGCAGAAACTACTTGATTTTCTCAAGTACGTGCTCGTCGGAATTACATATCTGATATCTGATTGAATTTCGTTAAGATTGAAATAAGCAAAGATCATGAACGTCTTGTCACTGTAAGATTTAGTCACTGACAAGATCTGTTTCTGAACTGAAAGAATGAATTGTTGATATCGTTTTTCTAATATCTTCAGAAGGCTTTATTGGGTGGTGATCTGCTACTAGGTTTATGTTAATCTACTTTTGAATCAAAATAACTTTTATGTAAACTGATACCGGGTGCTTTCATGCAGGTTTTTGCAGAAAAATCAGAGTACATTCTTCCTTTCCGCATATGAAAACGCCAAAGGTGTTGAAGGAAAGGGCAAGGGGAAAGACGACTAAGCTACGCGAACTGCTTTAGCTTGCCATCTGTTGTATGCCGTCTTCGGACCCAAAATTGAGGAAGATAGGCGATCCAGTTGTTGTATCAGTAGCATTGGTTCATTCTTTTTGCTCCTTTTGTTTCCAACTCTGATCATTGAGGACACATCAGTTGTACAATGTTGAGAGCATAGTATTTGAATAGCCTTGTAGTATTGAATAGCCCATTGTTATGTGCTGTAACCTCTCGTAAATGGGACTTGCTAGCTATATTGATGACTCGCCTCTGTAAGAAATGAATACTCTAGTGGGGATTTAAATCATGAAACTTTACACGAACTTATGATATGTACCATCTATTTGTCTTGAAGACTGTCACAAAGAAAGACGTACTTGCATGTATGCACGTGCACAGGCTTGATTATTGCTGTTTGTCGGTCGGTCGGTCGGTGGGAGAGCAACGTTTTGTGGACTGTGGATTGTTGGCGTTCACATAACCAGAAAATAACTCCACAACAAACAATTGACGAGATTGTTTGGTTTGGGTTTTCAAGTACAGAGGAAGGGAAGGAACGGCAAGCCGTTGGGTTCTTGGGTTGTTCACATTTAGTTGGTTGGTCCATAATTTCAATGCTTGGAAAATGGTGTTTCAAGACATCTACTTGGTTGATTAGCCGGGGGGAAAAAAAAAAGTAAAAAAGTCTTCTACTAGTAATCCGTAAAAAAAGAGAATAAATTATAAAGTCCAACTTTTTTTTTTTTTTTTTGTGCTGATCTATAAAGTCCAACTATTTACTCATACCATTTTATATCTGCAAATTATACTTAAATGCTTCATATACATAGTATTACTCTGATTCACCTGAAATTTGACAGCGTTCCCCTAAAAAAAAAAAAAAAAAAAAAAAAAAAAAAAGGTGTTTTTGGGAGCTTTTTGGGGTGGGATGGTAAAGTATAACTTACCATATGCATATAGTACACTTGATCAAAATCACATCAAAACGGAAAATTATACAAACTTAACTGAGCATGATATAGATTTAACAACCAAAATATGATCCTACTGATAGAGTATTTTTCCATAACTTACGATAAGAATCTCGTTTTTTGTTTTTTTGTTTTTGGTTGCAAAACAAGTTATTAGCAATGACCTAGCTGTACTTTTTTTCTTTTTGGGGCAAAACTGATCAAGAGGTACCTATGGTAGCATCTTCATTTCAAGTTAAACATGATTTTTTATTGGAGGATCTTTTTTTTTTTTTTTCGGGTATGAAAAAAGTACCTTATTGGTAGAAAATAGTTTTTTTAAGGAGTAGGATATAATTTTTAACCATCAAATTTTGGTCAAGTTTCGTCAAATTGTCTTTTTTTTTTTTTTGTCTAATAAGATTCTGATATGACTTAATCATTAAATGCCCGTTTAGTGATTCGAGTTTTTAATTCAAATTGAGACGTGATTTTATGTAGAGTTTTTTTACTGTAACAAAAAAGTTATATGTGACTATTTCTGAGAGCTTTTTACTGTAACAAAACTCAAATCGGTAAAATGAACGGGGATCTAAACACTGTATTTTATCATAATTTTTTTCTCTCAGCCTGCGATTAAATTCTCCTTTTCTTATTTATTTAAGATTGTTTTTTCTGGGAAATCCTGACTTTTCAACATAAGTATGAGCTACATTAATATATATATATATATGTATATATATATATATATTTTTTAAATTGTGTCGTAGGTAAGAAAAAAACTCTACCAGTGAAGCACAATTGATCTGAACAATCAAATAACGTCATAATAATATTATAATATTCAAGTTTGTAAGTATATGATAATTAACGAAACTTGATTAAAATATAATGATTAATTAAAACTATGTCCAACGATAGAGTATTTTTATTATAGGCTACCACAAATTTCTCCAACATTTTTATGAGCTCTTTTTAAAGTACAAGTCTAAATCTCTTATCAATGTATTTCTATCATTTAAATCTCTTATCAATGTATTTCTATCATTTAACATCCAACTACTTTAAAAGCCACATCATATTATTAAATTTGATTTGAAAATAGTTGTTATTTACTAAACACCATTGTTTTTTCCAACATTTCTACATTCATATGGTTTTTCATGTACTAGATGTAGATGGACAAAAAATCTGATAGAAGTAATTGATATGAGCTGACAATGGTTTTCTTTTATTTTTGTAGGGAATAAAGCCTACAACAACCATTATGTTCCATTAAGTTTTAAAGTAACTTTACGAAACCTACTTAAAAATTAATATAAAATTTCAATAATTTGTTAATTATATTAGTCTATATGTCATACTCCTAATTTTGCATTGATATAGTTTATTATAGCATCTTTATAGGGGAGGCATTATTGAAGCATTATATAAGTTGAGTTCTATCTTACAGACATATCTAGGGCTAATGCTCTAAGAGTTAGATTTACTGCTTGTAAGAACCTAATCCAATCTTGTTCTTTTTGGTTACTACCTTGAATCTATGCAATACTATCTTTAATTCTTTTAATGTGAGTAACCATTGATTTTAAACCAGATTTTACTATTAAATCAATTACATAACATGCACAACGTTGGTGAAATATAATACCATCACTGAATAAACTTAAATAATTTTTAAAATATTCAATTGCTTTAGTATTTGCAATAGCATTATCTAATGCTATAGCAACCACTTTATCCCTTAATCTATATTCATAAATGACATTTAAAATTATATTATATATTAGATCGGCGCTATGTGATCCTAGAACACATTTAAAACCTAATATTCTCTTATCTAAATTGAAACCTTTGAAATAATGTCCGGTTACAGATAAATAATCTTTTTTGGTAATGGCAGACCAAATATCTACCGTTAACGCTACGCAACCGCTAGTAGAGTGCAAAAGCTTGATTAATGCTTGTTGTTCTTGTTTAAATAATTTTAACAAATCTTTCTTAAGAGTAATTTTTGAAAAAAAAAAAAAACCTGTGTATTAGGATTGTGTACAATTTTAATATAATGGTGCCAATTAGGATGCTCGACAAAACTAAGTGGCTGATCTAATGTTGATATCAATCGTACAAGTTTCATACGATCTACTTGCAAATTGTATTTCCAAGTGGTTAGACCACCGGTTGCGCGATCAAATGATAATTGTGTTTGGTAGAGTTCGGAGCCGCCGGTTTGGCCACGCTTTTGAAGACACTTTTCAGAGTGTGTTCTCAAGTGTGTTGTGCCAAGAATAGTGTCACCTTATAAATTAGAATAGTAATATTTACATTGAGCTATTTGTTTAGTGTTACCGTCCTTGTCGACCTCCTCAAATATGTCGAAGTGCTTCCAAACTGTGGAAGTACGCTTGCATTTCCTCTTAGAGGTTGCTGTTGGAAAAAAGGGCATCGAGTGCGCAGCAGAATTTTAAAAAATTTAATCAACGTCAAAGCAAACCAAGAACATGTTCATGATGCTATATAACATAAATACTAAAGATCTAAATCATACCTTTTGAGATTTAGGAAACTGCACGTCTGACTGATCAAAGCGTTCTAAACAGCGACCAGAAGAGCCTTAACCAACTGGTCTTCTTTGCTATTCTCGTTTCCACGATTGGAGTGCGGGTGGGCACACGTTGTTCAATCTCCCTTTGGTATTCTTGAACTCCTCCCAACCACAAGAGAGACAAAGAAAAAATCGTTCTTGAGAATTAAATAATTTTTCCTCTCAGGAATCTTTTATCAATAGCATCCAAAAAGTCTCTCTAATGATCTAATGAATAATGTGACTTACTGGGCTATTTATAGTGTTTAGGAAGTCATACTTCCGTAACAATTAGGTTTTCCAAAATTTATCTCGCATACAGAGTCAGTTTTGCCATGGCAGCACGCGCTACGCATTACAACCGGTCGACCGGTGACAGAGATGTTATAACTCACCGGTCGACCTGTTCTTCATGAACCAGTCGACCGGTCTGCACTGGGAATAATTGTTTTCCTAGTTCATCAACACGGGAAACTTGCACAGAGTCTCAGTTTTGATTCAAGCAACCCAATAGAGAAAATGCCTGATCAAAACAGTCATATAATAGTCTTCCCATATTAAACAACTCTTAAAACAATAATTCAACCAATTTATCTAGAATTAATTTAACAATTAATTCACCCGATAAATCACTCATGAATTAATTAACCAACCTCCTATTAACTTTGAACCTCTTTTACGGAAATAACCACAAGTTACCAATATTTAGGAGATACATCGTATCGTTACAGGAAATTATGTGAGCTAGCAAAGGGACCCGATGGACATATATAAATCAAGCTCCTATAATCACAACGCCACTTGTAAACTAACAAGTCCGTCTCATGATTATAATACTCTAGCGCTACTCCACTAAATGCCTAGAGTTGCACTCTCGATTTATATAGCGTATTTACAAAGCTCTTAGTAGCTCTCCTCCATGACTCAATATATTAGTGTATCATCCCCATAGATATCCATAATCGAATTGAGATCAAGTTCCGTTTTACCTTCCCGATTACATTTATCTTATGTTCCATTATCAATCCATCAAAAAACCATTATTCGTACCTTACAAACAATAAACCATTAGATAACACATAGTAGTCTAATGGCCGAGCGCTCGTATTTTTCAATCCACTGATAATGCATAAGAGGATATCATTGACTTTTTATAGGAGCTATGGATTCTATTATCTATGAATAATGAATCTACGCATACACGAGTCATACCCCCAATGTACCGGTAAGCATACCTTTACATAATGTCAGGATGTCTCCCTTTAGTACATCAAAGGATACAAGTCAAGCATACGGGTTCATTATCCATCTCAGGATTAAGATGACAACATATAATTCGTCAAAAGTGAATTGTTTTACTCAAACAAATTATTAATTAAAATAATTCAACTTTGGTCCGATTCAATATAGATTTCACCATTAGAAACTATATCAATGTCTCTACCCATGGAGTCCTACCTCCGACGACCAAGACAAGCTGTCTCCGTTAGGAAGTAGACAACATAACAATCTTAAAATGAATAAAGCGCCCAACTTTATTCCCTCGATTGTGGATCATATGATTTAGACTATCATCTTTAGATTCCTGTCTTCCGCATGTTCTTCACATTACATGCATGACCTAAAGATTTAGAATGACAGTCTCAGACTTTTAGTTTGCTTAGCATACATTCAACTAATATGAACATAAAGAGGACAATACATAGATATATGAAATAAATAAATCTTTATTAATAGTCAAAATGTCTCAAAGAACATCGTTACATTTATTCGCATACGGGCATAAATGCTAACAGTTACAACACTTGCAATAGCACTTGCCTCTCCACGTCCACCATTGTGACCACTACATCCACCACGACCAGGATTTGGAATTGGACAATGTTCCTCGGGTGCTTGTGTTTGCAATTCCTACGCAGTAAATGTTGAGAATAGTGTCCTAGCAGCATGAGATGTAATAGGATATTTATTATTTAATTAATAAAAGAGTTTATTCATCATTTTATGTGCATATATTTATGAATATTTTATGAATATCAAATGAAAATTATGCGATTATTTATGTAACCTTAAACATTGTATATAAGTGTTATATATGAGAGGATAATGTTTAAGGATAATAATTAAAAATGTTGTTCATAATGAATTTAATTAAAATTTAGAATCTTTAATCAAAACATTATTAATACATGTCATTCTCATTTAGAATGGAACGGTGCTATCCGCACTGTTAATATAGTGAGATATTGAATGAGTGTATTTTACATAATGAGATCGTGTGGAACAGGGACACAAACACAATATGAATTTCTAATAATTTTCGTTAAGCATAGAAATTCT
>NW_010360676.1:141670-143862 GCF_000414095.1 Morus notabilis | reverse complement strand
GGAACAAGGACACAGACACAATATGAATTTCTAATAATTTCCGTTAAGTATAGAAATTCTAATTGAGTGTACAGATGTTCATATATAGAATGATCTTAATCATGAGTTCTTAACAAACTCCTATTTATGGATTTGTGTCTTTTGATTTACTCAGTACGGATTCCGAGATCCTGAATCCTATTCCATATATTTTGGAGACATGATGAAGTATGTAGCCGGGAATGTTATTATACGACATGAAATCCACTAGAGAATCAATGGTACTCAAGAATGAAGATATAATTAGAGAGGTTAACAGATTCTACCTAGCTCTAATTATGGATTATTTATGGAGGATTGATCTATATGCAGTGACTCTATCAAATGGACACTTCACAGTTTATAAGTAATTAATGTCTATAATTTCAAGAGTACAATTCCAAGTTTCTAGTGGAGTAACTGTAACACCCTGAAGAATTAATTGAGATTAATTAAGGTAATTGAGATTATTAGTGTGCCTAATCTGATTTAATTAATTGAGTTTAAATAATTCCAAGGTATTTAAATTATTCACAGTAATTTATTTAATCCAGAAGTGTGTATGGGCACATTTCTGGACTGTTATATTTTACACATGTCATTTTCTTTTATTTTTCTTTTCTTTTCTTTTATTTTCTTTTTCCTTTCTCTTTTTCCTTTCTTTTCCTTCCTTTTCTTTTTCTTTCCCGTGCGTTTCTCTCTCTCTCTCTCACACACTTCCGTGCTCTCTCTCTCCCTCTCTCTCTCCCATTTGTGTCTCAAATCAAAACCGGATTCGAACCAAGAGTGATTTCAAAGAGTTTTCAACGTCAAGAAAAGGATTCGAGGTAAGATTACTGAAAGAACCTCTCTTGAATCTATGTTTTTCGGATTTCAAAAGTTATTTTTGGTTCAAAACAGACTTTGATGGATTTTGAGTAAAACTAGGGTAGATATTGGAGATCTTGGGTTCTTTGGACTTGTTTTAGTACCTAGAACCCGGATCTAGTGGTTGTCCCTTGAGATTTTGTGAATTAGGACTGGATTTGCAGGTCTTTGAAGCGATTTCCGTGAGCTTTCATAGAATTCAAATTAATTTAAGTTTGACTTAAATTCGAATTTGAATTTGAATTAAAATTGGACTACAGGATAAATGATGATTTTCTTTTCCTTCCCTATCTGAGATTGGCGCCACACACAGGGTAAAAACCCTAAGGGATGGCCAGCCACAAGAGATAAGGATAGAGGAGAATTTTTGTTCAAAATTCAAACAGGAGAGAGAGATTTGATTCCTTCTAGAAGTTAGACTTCTACTCTATAAATAAGGGATGATGAAAAATTGCGCGTGACAATTTTTTAACCTAATTTTTGGGGCTGACCGAAAATTACATTATAGAGAGAAAGGAAAATTTTTTTCTCCAAAAAAAAATTCCACATCGTGCATGCGTTGGTGTTTGTGGAAAATTTGAGTGGTTGATCAAACCCATTTTTAGTCTCGAGTGTGCCCACACACACATCTACGTAGATTCAAGGAATTGACGTGGAAGACTTTAGTTTTCTTAACACAAGGCTTTGGAGCAAGGATCGTTTGTGGCCAAAGAACTCAAGTTATGATCCGAGTCGGCCTCCAGGTATTTTTCCTAATTGAGTTCTTGATATATAAATTAATGTGATTAATTTATTCATGCATAAATTAATGTAATCTATAGAGTATCTCAAAAGTTTTATGAAAATTTTTGTTATACTTGATCCGCCTCCCCGCCACGCTTCCGCATCCGAATTCAATTTGGTGACCAACAATTGGTATCAGAGCGGTCTATAGACGATATTAAATATGTGATATTTAATTATGTATGTATGTGATGGGTAGGCACTTGCATTTATGGATGTTTATTTTAATTCATGTTGATGAATGTATGGATGATGGATTTAGTCATTAATTATATGGTTCCATGGATCGGTTATATTCATTCATTGATAAATTATTTGTAATTTAATTCAGGATTAGTATTATTGTAATTCTAGGTTTTGGGTAGAATTAGCGTTTTGATTTTGAATCAAAAGGAGGCCTTGAAGATCAAGTTTGAAGCCTTTGAAGATGCCCAGAAACTCCCAGAAAATTTCTAGAAATCGCCCAAAGGGTGCGCCCCAGCGCGCCTCAGTGCGCGACCCAGCGCGCTCCAGCGTGCGCCCCA
>NW_010360676.1:137842-141630 GCF_000414095.1 Morus notabilis | reverse complement strand
CAGCGCGCGGCCACCCCACGCGCGCGCGCACCCAGGCGCGCAGCTGGCGGCCCAAATTCGATAATTGGACCTCGAATGGACCCGAGGGTTTCCAAAACCCTCATAATGCGTGCCGAAGGATCCAGAAAAGTTCGGGACCCCAAGGAAGGTGAAATCCGACCCCGAAGACAAAGAATGAAGCCAAAGAATAAAGAACTCAAGAATCGAAGACCCGTTGATGTAACGGAAGAATATAATTATTGTAATTATCTATTTATTCAATTGAGTTATAATTTATTTTTCCATGGGACCTGGTCAAATCCATCTCAATAGCCGATTGCATATATTTATATTTTATGTTGATAATTATATATTATATGTCCATGCATATAACATGCCATATAAATATAATGTGCCTACTCATATGTTTTATAACATGCCATGCATATATGCGCATTTGTTATTATTTGTTCAATTTATTATAAAAGGGTTTTAGAAAAATAAAATAAAATAAGAACCATACGCTAAAATCGATTTAATATGATTAAATTGATTTAAGTTGCAAAATTGATTTGCAAAATAATGTTACATGTGAAATTCAATTTAAGAGTTAAATTTTAGAATTTCACATATCCGGAAAATAAATTGTTTATTTTTTTATTTGAAAACCATGAGATGTGTTTTTCAAACAAAAAATACATATTTACAAAATAATGAATGGGATAGGGTTGTATGACAATACAACCCACTGGTCTCCATCGTTAGTTCAACACCGTGAGATTCGAAATGGGCTTCGCGGCGGTACCGATTCCGCACTCCCTACGGAAAGTGTTCTTTCGAATCAATAACAAGGTTGACTTCCTAGCGATAGGATTCAAGGATGTATTTTCGGTTTGACCTACTCTACGGCGGCACTCCGGAGTTAAGTCTGTAGAATCTGAAACGATGGATTACACTCATAAAAATATAATCAAATTGTTGATCATATTTTTGACAAAAAATTAACGGTAATTAATAAATATGAAAATATGAGATATTTTGATTATATTTATTAATTGAAAAGGTATCGGTTTAATTTACGATATTTTGACCTACCCTACGGTGGCACTATATTCGTGGTAAATTGGATTATCGTTGGCACCTAAAATTAAAACATGATTTATGTATTTTTTTCATATGCATCATGCATCATATTTAATTGTGCCTAAAAATTACATGTTTTGATATTCATGCACATAAATTGATTAGATGAATATTCTACTTATTTCCAGTAATATGTCAAATCCTATAATCTCATTATACAAAACTGAAACACTGACTAGAGATAAACTATGCGAAGTGGTAAAGTAACATAAACAACTTACATTCATGTGAAAACACAGTAGCTAACTCTTAGCTAGGGTTGTGCGTGGTAATTCACAAGAAGTATGAAGGCATGGAGACAGCTTATGAGATAATGCAGTCATCAGATACCATATCTAAAAATCCATAAAATAAAAGGGTTGGCTAAATATTGTAAGAGCCCTGAGTAAAAGACAAAAGGAAATTTGTTTCCACAAAAATAAAGGAAAAGAACTCAAGCAAATATGATTTGCTAGTTCTAAAAACATGTTTAGTAAAAATGGTGATTCCTTATTCCTGGATAGTAGATTCGGGAGTTGCTACTTATGTTTATTTTCTTTATTTTCTTTATTAAGTCTTAGTTCTTACAAGGAAATTATTTTCCGAAATAAAGAAAGGAACCCAAGCAAATATGATTTGCTAGTTGTAAAAACATGTTTAGTAAAATGGTGATTCCTTATCCTGAATAGTTGATTCAGGAATAACTAATCGTGTTTGTTTTCTTTATTAAGTTTTAGCCCTTAAATGGAAATTGTTTCCACCTAAACAAAGAAGAAGAATCAAAGTAAATAAGATTTACTAATTCTATAAACATCTTTAGTATAGGGTGATTCCTCATCCTAGATAGTTGATTTGGGAGCAACTAATCATGTTTGGTTTTCTTTGCAAAGTATTAGTTCTTACAAAGAACATGCCGTCAGGGACTACACGATGGTGGGAATACCGCAAGGGTATCGACAAAGGCAGTGGGAGAAGTTAGACTTCAGTTTTGAAAATACCTTGTTATGAACAATGCTTATTTCCTTCCAGGCATAAAAAAAATTTAATTTCTAATTCCAAATTATTTGAACAATTACCTTTAATAATAATCTAGTCCACATCTTTTAGAATTGTTCTGATATATGTTCTGGATATTTAGAAAATGGTTTATACCGTTTAAACTGATGCCTGGCTCACTGTGAAATGTTCAAAAGTTGCCGAACCTAAGAATAAAAAGCAAAGGATCTCTCACGATAAATAACACATATATGTAGCATCTTAGACTTGGTCATATTAGCCTAAACAAGATTTAAAGAATGGTAAAGGATGGTCCTTTACGCGAACTAAAAGTTAGTAAGCTTCCAGCCTATGAATCTTGTCTAGGAGGCAAAATGACCACGAGGCCTTCCATGTCAAAAGGAGAAAGAGCTACAGAACTTCTTCAGCTAATACATTTGGATGTATGTGGACCGTTAAACGTCCAAGATAAATGAGGTTACGAATATTTCATCACTTTTATTGATGATTATTCGAGATATGGTTATGTTTACCTAATGCAACGAAAATCTGAAACTTTTAGAAAGTTTAGAGAATTCTGAGCATAAGTTGAAAAACAGTTAGGTAAACCAATCAAGACACTTTGATTAGATCGAGTAGGTGAATACCTGGACCAAGAGTTTCTGGTTTTCTTGATTGAACAAGGTGTGGTACCCCAATTGACTACACCCGGTACACCACAACAGAATGGTGTAGCCGAAAGGAGAAATCAGATTTTGCATGACATGATAAGATCAATGTTGAGTTATTCTTCACTTCCTACTTCATTCTAGGGTTATGCCCTAAGAACTACCATGTATATTCTGAATCTAGTACCATCTAAGTCTGTATCAAAGACACCCCTAGAGTTGTGGAATGGTCGAAAGCTAGTTTTGAAGCATATTCGCATATGGGGTGGTCCGGTGCTGGTTCCCGAATCGAATTCGGGTGCGGAAGCGTGGTGGGGAAACAACGGATCGTGTATAACAAAAATTTTCATAAAACTTTTGACATACTCTATAGATTATATTAATTTATGCACGAATAAATTAATCACATTAATTTACATCATTCAAGGATCAACCGAAAAATACCTGGAAGCCGACTCGGATGATAACTTGAATTTCTTTGACCATGAACAGTCCTTGCTCCAAGCTTTGTGTTTAGAATACCAAAATCTTCTACGTCAATTCCTTGATTCCACATAGACGTGTGTGTGGGCACACGTGAGACAAAATAGATTTCTGAAACACTCGAATTTTCACAAACAACAACGCATGCACGATGTGGAATTTTTGGAGAAAAATTTTGCTCTCTATTTTTCACTCTATGAGAAAATTCGGCCACAACAAACTTAGGGCTGAATATATGTTAAAAACTATCTCTACAATTTTCTATCTTTCTCATATTTAAAGAGAAGAAGTCAAACTTCAAAATAGAATCAAATCCTTATCTCCAATTTTGAATTTGGAACAAAAAAAATCCCTTCCCCTTATCCACTTGGTGGCCGGCCACACTCTAGGGTTTTATCCCTGTGTGTGGCGCCTATCTCAGATAGGGAAGGAAGAGATTTTATCCTTTATCCAGTAGTCTAATTTTAATTCAGATTCAAATTCGAATTTAAGTCAAAATTAAATTAATTTGAATTCTAAATTGAACAACTTATCAAATAA
>NW_010360676.1:137563-137727 GCF_000414095.1 Morus notabilis | reverse complement strand
CCCTTTGTGTCTGGTAGAATTACAAGGACGACGCGGGGACATATGGACCTATAATTCTGAACTCCAATAAAATTAATAATTAATTAAACACTTTAATTAATTAATTAATTCTATTAATTCCAATAGTTACTCCACTATAAACTTGGAATTGCACTCTCGAAATT
>NW_010360676.1:127936-131860 GCF_000414095.1 Morus notabilis | reverse complement strand
AATTTATGGGCAGTTTTCTGGGTTTCTTTGAAGGCTTCAAACTTGATCTTCAAGGCCACCTTTTTGATTCAAAATCAAAAACCCTAATTCTACCCAAAACCTAGAATTACAATAATTCTAATCCCAAATAAAATTACAAATAATTTAATCAATGAATAAATATAACCGACCAAATCCACCATCCATACATTCATCATCATGAATCAAAAATAAACATCCATAAATGCAAGTGCCTACCCATCACATACATACATAATTAAATATCACATATTTAATATATCAATTCTAATTATCAAATAATCGAAGCATAAATTAATATCGTCTATAGACCGCTCTGATACCAATTGCTGGTTCCAGAATCAAATTCGGGTGCGGAAGCGTGGTGGGGAAACAGCGGATCGTGTATAACAAAAATTTTCATAAAACTTTTGACATACTCTATAGATTATATTAATTTATGCACGAATAAATTAATCACATTAATTTACATCATTCAAGGATCAACCGAAAAATACCTGGAAGCCGACTCGGATGATAACTTGAATTTCTTTGACCACGAACAGTCCTTGCTCCAAGCTTTGTGTTTAGAATACCAAAATCTTCCACGTCAATTCCTTGATTCCACGTAGACGTGTGTGTGGGCACACGTGAGACAAAATAGGTTTCTGAAACACTCGAATTTCTACAAACACCAACGCATGCGCGATGTGGAATTTTTGGAGAAAAATTTTGCTCTATATTTTTCACTCTATGAGAAAATTCGGTCACAACAAACTTAGGGCTGAATATATGTTAAAAATTATCTCTACAATTTTCTATCTTTCTCATATTTAAAGAGAAGAAGTCAAACTTCAAAATAGAATCAAATCCTTATCTCCAATTTTGAATTTTGGAACAAAAAATCCCTTCCCCTTATCCACTTGGTGGCCGGCCACACTCTAGGATTTTATCCCTGTGTGTGGCGCCTATCTCAGATAGGGAAGGTTTATCCTGTAGTCCAATTTTGACTCAAATTCAAATTCGAATTTAAGTCAAACTTAAATTAATTTGAATTCTAAATTGAACAACTTATCAAATAAGTTTAAATGGATAAATCTAGATGTGTTCAAATTCAAATTTAAATAATCATATTATTCAAATAATAATTAATTCTCAATTAATTATTTTCGAGTGTTTAATTTTAGAATTCCGTAATTCTAAAATTCCCATTTTGCCCTTTGTGTATGGTAGAATTACAAGGACGACGCGGGGACATATGGACCAATAATCCCGAGCTCCAATAAAATTAATAATTAATTAAACACTTTAATTAATTAATTAATTCTATTAATTCCAATAGTTACTCCACTATAAACTTGGAATTGCACTCTCGAAATTATAGACATTAATTACTTCTAAAATGCAAAGTGTCCATTTGATATAGTCATTACATATAGATCAATCCTCCATAAATAATTCATAATTAGAGTCAGGTAGAATCCGTTAACCTCTCTAATTACATCTTTATCCATGAGTACCATTAATTCTCTGATGGATAGTGATTCATAAAACACATTCATGAACCAGAGCGCTCTTACTAATCCAAGTACCGAATCAACACTCAATAGAATTATTTATCTGCTTCTTTCTCAAGAAGGAATGGATTCCATCTCGTATAATAACATTCCCAGCTACCTATTTCATTATGTCTCCAAAATACAAGGAATAGGATTCAGGGTCTCGGAATCCTTACCGAGTAAATCAAAAGACATAAATCCATAAATAGGAGTTTGTTAAGAACTCAGGATTAAGATCATCCTATATATGACCATCGGTAGACTCAATTAGAATTTCTATGCTCCATATTGTGTGTGCGTCCATGTTCCACATAATCTCATTATGCGAAATACACTCATTCAATATCTCACCATATTAACAGTGCGGATAACACCGTTCCATTCTAAATGGGAATGACATGTATTGATAATGTTTTAATTAAAGATTCTGAACTTTAATTAAATTCATTATGAACAATTACTTTTGATTATTATCCTTAAACATTATCCTCTTGTATACAACACTTATATACCATGTTTAAGGTTACATAAATAATCAAGGAATTTTATTTGATATTCATAAAATATTCATAAATATATGCACATAAAATGATGAATAAACTCTTTTATTAAATAAATAATAAATATCCTTTTACATCTCATGCTTTTAGGACACTATTCCCAACATCCAGCTCATATGATGAAACAATAGACTGGGAAGTTGGAACCAAGATCAGAAATATGCATATTTGTGGGATATGCAATGGGGACAAGAGAATGATTATTTTATATAGTCATAAGAATCAAGGGTATTTGTATCGACAAATGTCACGTTTTTGGAGCATGACTATATGATAGTTTTCAAGCCCAGAAGCAAAGCAGTTCTGAAAAAGTTATTTCTAATAAGATTGGACCACAACCGACAAGAGTTGTTGGAACGCTAAGAATGACCACGATTCCTAATCAAACTCCTATGGCACCTTGTCGTAGTGGGAATGTAAGCAAGTTACCAGACCGGTATACTGAGGAAGCACATATCGTCACTGCGGATAATGGTAAGGTGGATTCGTTGACCTTTAAGGCTACGATGGATGATTTTTATAAGGAAAAGTGGCAAGCAGCTATGAAACTCGAGATAGAGTCCATGTACTCTAACTCAGTCTGGCAACTTGTAGATCTACCTGAAGGGGTAAAACCCATTGGATGCAAGTGGATCTTCAAGAGAAAGAGATGAGCGGATGGAAAAGTAGAGACTTATAAAGCAAGGCTAGTGGTTAAGGATTACACCCAGAAAGAGGGAGTTGACTATGAGGAAGCTCTCTCACCGGTGGCTATGCTTAAGTCCATCCGAACACTCTTAGCCATAACAACATATTTTGAATATGAGATATGGCAGATGGATGTCAAGACAGCTTTTCTAAATGGCTATCTTGAGGAAACCATCTATATCGATTAGCCAGAGGGTTACATAGAGAAAGGCCTAGAGCAAAAAGTATGCAAACTGTAAAGATCCATTT
Source organism: Morus notabilis (assembly GCF_000414095.1). Classification (NCBI taxonomy): domain Eukaryota; kingdom Viridiplantae; phylum Streptophyta; class Magnoliopsida; order Rosales; family Moraceae; genus Morus; species Morus notabilis. The sequence goes on along the minus strand of NW_010360676.1, from coordinate 128,808 downwards.
ATGGATTGAAGCAAGCTTCTAGATGCTTCTAGATCATGGAACATCCGGTTTGACAAGGCTATTAAGTCTTATGGATTTGATCAAAACCAAGATGTTTCAAATGAAAGAAAAGAAGATGTTCTTATTCTTTATAAGCCCGAATATCTGATATTCAGTGGGAGTGGTCAGTCGTTGTCAGTTGAACTCAAGATTCGATCATTGGGTAGCCGTGTAGTGCATCCTTAAGTGTATGAGGAAAATAAGAAACTATAAGATAGTTAAGTTAGTGAAAAAGTTGTCTTTCACGGGATACATATACTTTGACTATGAGTCATGCATAGATTTTGAGAGTCAACATTTAAATCTATGTTCACACTAGGTGAATGAGTCATGACAAGAAAGGTTGTTGGCAAAGTGTGATTACTAATTCTATCATTAAGAGTTAATGTGTAGCCGCTTGTGAAGCAGCAAAAGAAAGCAACCCGACTCTAATAACTGATCTGGAAGTTGTTCTACACATAGATCAGTCATAGATACCTAGAAAGTTTCAGGATTGGAGACATATTCTACCTGCTTTAGGACAAGTGGGAGATTGTTGGGAATAGTATCTTAGAAGCATGAGATGTAATAGGATATTTATTATTTATTTAATAAAAGAGTTTATTCATTATTTTATGTGCATATATTTATGAATATTTTATGAATATCAATAAAAATTCTATGATTATTTATGTAACCTTAAACATTGTATATAAGTGTTATATACGAGAGGATAATGTTTAAGGATAATAATAAAAAAGCAATGTTCATAATGAATTTAATTAAAGTTTGGAATCTTTAATTAAAACATTATTAATACATGTCATTCCCATTTAGAATGGAACGGTGTTATC
>NW_010360676.1:127638-127907 GCF_000414095.1 Morus notabilis | reverse complement strand
ATGAGATTGTGTGGAACAGGGACACAGACACAATATGAATTTCTAATAATTTTCGTTAAGCATAGAAATTCTAATTGAGTCTATCGATGGTCATATATAGAATGATCTTAATCCTGAGTTCTTAACAAACTCCTATTTATGGATTTGTGTCTTTTGATTTACTCGGTACGGATTCTGAGATCCTGAATCCTATTCCTTGTATTTTGGAGACATGATGAAGTAGGTAGCCGGGAATATTATTACACGAGATGGAATCCATTCCTTCTTAA
>NW_010360676.1:127330-127486 GCF_000414095.1 Morus notabilis | reverse complement strand
TCCATTCCTTCTTGAGAAAGAAGTAGATAAATAATTCTCTTGAGTGTTGATTCGGTACTTGGATTAGTAAGAGTGCTTTGGTTCATGAATGTGTTTTATGAATCACTATCCATTAGAGAATCAATGGTACTCAAGGATGAAGATATAATTAGAGAG
>NW_010360676.1:126008-127188 GCF_000414095.1 Morus notabilis | reverse complement strand
GAATTAATAGAATTAATTAATTAATTAAAGTGTTTAATTGATTATTAATTTTATTGGAGCTCGGGATTATAGGTCCATTAGTCCCCGCGTCGTCCTAGTAATTCTACCAGACACAGAAGGCAAAATGGGAATTTTAGAATTACGGAATTCTAAAATTAAATACTTAAAAAAAATAATTAATTAAGAATTAATTATTATTTAAATAATAATGTGATTATTTAAATTTGAATTTGAATTGTGAACATAATTTAAATTTATCCTTTTGAACTTATTTGATAAGTTGTTCAATTTAGAATTCAAATTAATTTAAGTTTGACTTAAATTCAAATTTGAATTTGAATTAAAATTGGACTACAGGATAAATGATGATTTTCTTTTCCTTCCCTATCTGAGATTGGCGCCACACACAGGGTAAAAACCCTAAGAGATGGCTGGCCACAAGAGATAAGGATAGAGGAGAATTTTTGTTCAAAATTCAAACAGAAAGAGAGATTTGATTCCTTCTAGAAGTTGGACTTCTACTCTATAAATAAGGGATGATGAAAAATTACGCGTGACAATTTTTTAACCTAATTTTTGGGGATGGCCGAAAATTACATTATAGAGAGAAAGGAAAATTTTTTTCTCCAAAAAAAAATTCCACATCGTGCATGCGTTGGTGTTTGTGGAAAATTTGAGTGTTTAATCAAACCCGTTTTTAGTCTCGGGCAACGGCGCCAAAAACTTGATGCTTAATATTTTTGTATAATAAATTTCCGCAAGCGTACGGTGTCAAGTTTTGAGTATAGGGTGAGTGAGTATCGTCTCCACAGGGATTGGGTTTAGAATTGCTGTTAAGTACCGTGATTATTGTAACTTAACTTTATCTAGGCAACCTAATAAGATGATAATTGAGAATAAAAGCAAAATAAATATAAGAATAAAAATAAAGTATCTATACACAAATGGTCTAGAGACTTGATTTCGCTTTATTATTCCTATGTTCATCCTATTCTATAATCGCTAATCAATTACGTTCAATTCATTAATCAAGGCTCTAATGTCATCTCGCAACCTCTCTCAAGTGCCTCACAAGAAATTGTATTTAAATACCCAAAACAATATCCCTATTCGAAATGAATATTTAAACACAAATTAAGCTTCGCCTTTAGAATTAGAAAATAGGAATATTGATCGCCTC
>NW_010360676.1:91197-125515 GCF_000414095.1 Morus notabilis | reverse complement strand
GGGGGCAGGTTTGGGGCGCGCGGCGGTGCGCGGGACAGCTTCTGGCGCGCGCCGGGGTGTGGGGCGCGCACATGGCCGCGCGGCTAGATGTGGGGCACGCGCGGGCGCGCGCTTGGTGGCCAGGGTGCGACCACGCTCCCCATTCTGACTTAAGCTTAAAAGTACTTGATTTGTTGGTAGAAATACCCCTCATCACACGTCTACGTAGATTCAAGGAATTGACGTGGAAGACTTTAGTTTTCTAAACACAAGGCTTTGGAGCAAGGATCGTTTGTGGTCAAAGAACTCAAGTTATCATCCGAGTCGGCCTCCAGGTATTTTTCTTAATTTAGTTCTTGATATATAAATTAATGTGATTATTTTATTCGTGCATAAATTAATGTAATCTATAGAGTATCTCAAAAGTTTTATAAAAATTTTTGTTATACTTGATCCGCCTCCCCACCACGCTTCCGCATCCGAATTCGATTCGGTGACCAACAGTAAAAACATTAGTAGGAATTAGATTTTGGGGATCAACGGGATTATTACCGTCACCAAAAGATTCCATTATAAAAATTAAATTAAAATTAATTTAACAAAAAAAATAAAAAATAAACAATGAGCTTGAGAGAGCTTGAAGTTGAAAAGAGCTTTGAGACTTGAGATAAGAGCACTTTGAGAGAGAGAGAGCTTTAGAATTTTGTGTGAGCTTGTGAAAAAATTGTGAGAGCGATTTGAGAGCTATTGAGATAGATTGAGAGAGAATGTGTGAAATGTTGTGAAGAAAATGTTTGGGGGAGAGGGTATTTAAAGGGAAATTTTTTGGTTAAAAAAATCAATTTTTCCCCAAAATTCGACCTTCAACGACTTTTTTTTTGTCTTCGGCGGGTCGGGTAACGACACAAAATCAAGCTGTTGTAGTCGGGCAGTTGGGTCAGGCATCTCGGGCAATGGGAACAAATCTAGCCGTTCAAGACAGGTATTTGGGCGGCGGTCGGGTCGGGCAGCAACGGTTAAAAAACTAGCCGTTGATTCGGGCTTTCAGGCAGGCAATCATCGAACATTGGGCAGGGAGTTTCAACGGGCGGCGAGCACAATTCGTATTTTTTTCTTCGGGCTGCCTGAGCTTGAGCCCGACCAAGGAGACTCGATGGGCGGACATAGGGTCCTACCCGCTGAACCCGAAAAAAATCGGGTATCGAGCAGGCCCGCCGCCCGAAGTTCCAGCACTAGTCATCATTACCTATCCGACTATGGGTCATAGTTTGATAGTTTATGGATCATAATATGAGAGACTATGAGTCATAGTTTGACAAAATATGGTTGGCTATGGTGTAACCTGTCGGACTATGGGTCATAGTCTGACAGACTATGACTGGCTTCGGCATAACTTGTCAGACTACGGGTTATAGTCTGGCAAACTGTGGCTTGCTCCAACGTAACCTATTAGATTACGGGCCAAAGTCTAGCAGACTATGGTCGGTGAGCCGTGGAAGTTCCGTTGCCAGTAGTCGAAAACATGTTGGACGACCACCAGAGACGACACTGCAGGCTGTTGGAGACCTCACCTCCGGCCGTTGGACACACGCCAAACGGTCGCCGGAGTTCCATTGTCGGTTGCTGGAGACCCACCGCCGCGGGCGATCAGAGACAGTCAACATCTTGTAAATACCTTTGAGGGTATTTTAGTGATCTATATATTGGGTCTTTGATTGGGCTTAGTCTAAAGGGGCAGAAATGAAAAGGCTAATGTTTGGGGGTTAATAATAATTTGGTGATCCATTTTAAGGGATAATTATGAAAGTCTCTCAACTGTTAGAGTACGGTGACCCTAATTCTATTTGGTCCGACCCGAAAAGCTCTCATATGTGGTGGTGGAGCATTATGAAAATTTTTTGGGGTCTACGGTGGTAGTAGATGGATCGGGCCAATAGGAAATAAGGGACTAAGATGATACTAAAATTAAATAAGGATAAGAGAAAAAAACATAAATTAGAGGTTAAAATAGTAAATAAGAGAAAAAGAGGACCAAAAACAAGCAAGAAGAAGAGAAACAAAAAAATAAAAAATAAAAAATCATTTTTTTAGTCCTATGGGGAACGAAACTAGGTGCACATTGCGGTTTTTAAGTATTATAAATATATATGGTTGTTGTTTTAATATTTATTCTAATATTTACACATTAATAGGTATTATTATTTTAGTTGTAAGATATTAATTCGATAGTCGTAATTAATTGAATAATTGATTAAAATAATTTATGATAATTAATAAAATTATATTTTTATCAGGACATGTTATTAAAATTCTATCAAATATCTAATTAGTCTAGTATTTTACATTTTTTGAGAAGGAGTGTATTAGTCTAGATTTTTACCTCTTATTCTTGATAAATATCATTTTATTAGTGTAATTATTTGACTAAAAAGATTATAAATCAAAAGTAAATAGTAAAAATCCCGACGCATACACTTTTTAAGGGTATTTAACTATTTATCAAGATTATCTTTTACTTTTTTTGCGCTTTTGTTGAATTTTTTGCCTCAGCAAATGCGTTATGGCCTAGCCCTCAAGCAATGAGACTAGACCCTACTCCTTGGCATTCGTTTTCTTCGTCAATTTTGTTATAAACACATGACCATTAATCGGTATACTTTTCAAATAAGAAAACAATAATAAGTTGGGACTTGAGTCTTTGTTGAGACCCCATTTATTTATTTACTTTTTGCTCAACGAGGCCCAATTTATTTATTTGAGGATGTTATCTCTAGTGACAACTTCTGTGCACGCAATTATAAAAAATAAAAAAATAAAAAAAATAAAAACAAAACAAAACAAAACAAAAAAAACAAACTTCTGTGCACGCGTTTGAAGTTTCAATCAATGAGCTCCTTTTTGTTGATAAAACTAGTTTTTGAAGCAAAATAATTACATTCAATTTTCAAATGTTTTATACACGTGTATTTGCTGATTTGCAATATTTATCCTTTTCATATCTAAAGAGGATTTATATGCTTTATTTGGGCCAAAAAAAAAAGAGAGAGAGAGAGAGAAAAAGTCAGAGATACTCTTGAGACTTATTTTATACAATGACAAAAACAAAAGCAAACGACAATGTGTACTCGTAAAACGACATTTGTGGTAGTCCGAGAGGAAATGGAGTCTTGATCTATTGATCACTTGAGGTTGCTTCCAGCCAAGTCCAGGTCCAGCACAAACCTATATCTCACGTCGTTTCTTTCTATTCTCTCAGAAGCCTCATTCACGTACCCCGCCCTCAGTATCTCAATCATTGTCGTCAGACCCTTCTCGGCCTGAAACTCTAGTATTTCTTGCGTCTCTTCTATTATGCTTCCAATGAAACTCCCAGATGTGTTTTTCTTCCCTGCATGTACTAACACAAAAATAATAATCACAATAACAATACTAATAATGTTGCTATATAAAAACAATAAATAAAATTAAGGGTCCTTCTACGGTGCTTTTACGGTACCGTGTCAGTCCGCAAGTCTATCATAACGTTAATTACAATTTCAACATTTAAAGTTTGTAAGTTTTAAAATAAAATTTACAAGTTATCATAATCCAAATTTACTCAACTGCAACGTTCGAAATTTGTTAGTTCTAATGTAAAATTTACAGGTGGTTGTATTTTCAGCACAGTGCTGAGAATTTTTCTCTCGACACTAAAAAAGTTCCCTAAAATTACATTTTTGGAAAAGATATACATTATAGTACCACCACACTAGATATTCACTCTGTATTGAATACCTTTATTTTCACAAGCATGAGTTTAGTCCAATCGTACATATATTGCATAGTATAATGTTGTTTATTTTCAGCACTGGAAGGTAGGATCTGAGAGGGTGAAGAGCTGGTACAGTGTCTAGAATATAGTCAAGACACATTTTCTTATTGGACGTAAATTTTTAAATAATTCCCCCGACAAAATATATATATATATATGTGTGTGTGTGTGTGTGACTTCACTTGATTATATAGAAATCTAATTGTACCCCTCTTATTATTCTGCGTCTTCATTAAAAAAAAATAATAATCAGGCTTTCCCACTGTCTATAATTAAATGTGACAATTTTTCGTCGCAGACATAACGTGTTGAAAACTAAGAAGGAAATTGAAGTAGTCTTTTCTTTTCTTTTTTTTTTTGAACTTACTTTTGATGAACAACTTGTTAGAATATTGAGTTGATTGTTTAATTAGTTCTTAATGCTCCTTTCTATTTTTAAAGTGATTAGTTGTAATATAGGTGTGAACATATATTTTGTGAGTTAATTATAGGGGATTGAGTAGTTGTCTAATTAATAGCTTAATTTATCTTGATTGATTGATTCACATATTATATTCTTATAAATCATTCATATATATACCCATGTATAATTGTTTATAAAATTATTAGTGAATGGAATAAAAGAGTACTGAGCATACTCTTAATCCGTGGACGTAGACGAAATTGCCGAATGACATTAACTTTGTATTCTTTTCTTCTATCTTTTATTTTCTCTTATTTATTATTATTTTTAATTTGGTATCAGGGTTTGAATCTTGCCTCTATATCGAAAAAAAAAAATCCATCTGCCCCTATTAACTTACCGCAACTACCTGTTCGTGTGCCCAGAAAACTTTGCCGTCAAGTCCGTATCTCCCTCAGTTGTTTTACTCTTCGTTTCCCTTCAAAACCAACGTCATCTCCTGCCAAGTTGCCGAATCGCCAAATTTCTTATTGAAAGGCCGTGTGGCATATTAAACCCTCGTTGTTGGTTATCTTTATTTGTCTCAAAGTTGTATTTGAGTAGTTAAAAAACAAAAAGGGTGGGGGAATTGAGCGATTCGATTGAAAGGAGAGAAAAAAGGAATAAAAAGAATAGATCACAGAGGGCTGGTGAGAACGTGTGGAGGAGCAGAAAGGAAAAAAAAAAAAAAAAAAAAAAAAAAAAAAAAAAAAAAAATGATTGATTGAATGGAAAAAGGAATTGTATTGAGGAAAAAAAAAAGAAAAAAAAGAGAAAATTAAAAAAATTATTGTGAGGTTTGAAATTTATTTTTTAGAAAATTGAAATTGATGCGTGTGTTGTGAAGCTCATGTTGGTGTGAATCTGGCATGTGAAGCTTTTAAAACTAAAGTCTGTGTTGTGAAGCTCCTGTGAATTTAAGCCTGGTATATGTGAAGCTTTTAGAAATCAATATATGTTGAGTCTAGTGTGCCAGATTTTTTAAAGTTGTTCTTGAAGATTAAAGAAAGTCAAACCTCATTGAAGATTTGTTCGAAACTTTATTTTTAAGTTGGTGTGTTGAATCCGATGATTAGTTCCGGAGTTAGAAGATTTGCACCGGTTGATGTTGGAATCCGATGATTGTTTTGTTGGATTTCTTTTGTTCCTTAAGTTTCGGTAACCAACCGAAACAATCCTCTCTCAAAACATGGTCCATTATATTTCCCACTTAAGGAACGTGATTGGTCACGTTCATCTTCAGTTATCCACGACGCCCACGATCGGTGCACGTCCGAGCGTCTGAGAAAGACTCCGTGATGGGCAGAGTCTATAAAAGTGGACAGAGGACATTGATTTTGGGTCCCTAAGCCTGCTATCTCCATTCAGCCAGTATATACACCATCAAACGAGAAATTGAAGAGGTTTAGAAGAACCAAAAACCCGAGTTTCTATTTTTCCACCGAGAGCTTCAATGGCCGGTGGTGTTTTTTCTCGATCCGTTCCATTTAGGATCCTTATGAGCATGTTTAATTTTGAGATGATTGTTTCGGTTGGTTACCGAAACTTAAGGAACAAAAGAAATCCAACATGTTTCGGATTTAGAGGATTTATTTCCTCAGTGAAGCTTTATTTCCAAGTTGGTATGCATCAACTTGAGGAAGAGTGTTAGAATATTGAGTTGATTGTGTAATTAGTTCTTAATGCTCCTTTCCATTTTTAGAGTGATTGGTTGTGACATAGGTGTGAACATATTTTGTGGGTTAATTATAGAGAGTTGATTGGTTGCCTAATTGGTAGCCTAATTTATCCTGATTGATTGATTTACAGATTATATTTTTAGAAATCATCTCTATGTATACCCATATATAATTGTTTGTAAAATTATCAAGGAATGAAATGAATGAGTGAGCATACTCTTGATTCGTGAACGTACATGAAATTACGGAACCATGTTAAATTTTGTGTTCTTTTCTTCTATCTTTTGTTTTCTCTTACTTATTATTATTTTCAATTCAACCATGGCAGAGGAGAAGCCTCCATGAGTTGGAGTTCCATCCTCATACGTGCCGTTGACGGTGAAGATCTTTTGGCTGCAATATTGCTCCAAGTTAGATTTGCAAGAGCAACATTTTCCACATGCCCATATTATGCATCCCACTCCCACTTTGTCACCAACTTTGAGTTTCTTCACTTCTGAACCCAACTCCACTACTTCCCCCACAACTTCATGCCTGAAAATTATCCAAAATTTGGATTAAACTCAAGTTTTTCTTGTTCTACAAAATGCGCGAAATTTTCCTTAACTACGTACGTACCCCGGGACCAAAGGGTATTTTGTACCGTGAATCTCGTTCCTCATTTGATGAAGATCTCTGTGGTCTATTCCACAGCATAGTACTTTTAGTACAACATCTTCTGCTCCTGTTTTCCTGTTCATGTGACATTTAAATCATTTGCATGTACAATGTTTTTCTAAGTTAGAGAGAGAGAGAGAGAGACCTGAGATTGAATGAATAGGGAGATAAAAACCCAGTTGTGTCTCTTGCAGCCAAACCTACTGTTTTTCTTCCTTCCATTATTACCAACAAAATGAGCAACAAAGAAAGGACCTTTTTTTTTTTTTAATAAAAGGAGAAAGATGAAGAAGATTGAGAGGTCTATGGTCCCGTTCATTTCACCGATTCTAATTTTTTTACAGTAAAAAGCTCTCAGAAACAGTCACATCTAACTTTTTTACTACAGTAAAAAAAGCTCTCACATAAAGTCACATCTAAACTTAAATTAAAAACTCGAATCAACGAACTAAACATGTCCTATGTGTTCCATTTTTATACTCATGTAATGATCCTTCTTTGGTCATGGTCACTCTTATTAAATTAAGAGAGAGAGAGGGAGAGGGAGAGAAACCTAGTTGAATGAATAGGGAGATAAAAACCCAGTTGTGTCTCTTGCAGCCAAACCTACTGTTTTTCTTCCTTCCATTATTACCGACAAAATGAGTAACAAAGAAAGGACCTTTTTTTTTTTTTTTTTTTAAATAAAAGGAGAAAGATGAAGAAGATTGAGAGGTCTATATGTTCCATTTTTATACTCATATTATCAATAGTATATTTAATATTGAAAATGTACAAGACATATTATTTTCCTTTTGTTTTTGATATGAATAACAAATTAAAATTTCGGATATGATACATTTATTTTCTATAAGAATAAGATCTTTTGATTAGACATGTTCAAAATATCTTATTTAAAGTTAAAAAGCATTTTCCCATACATTATCCAAACAGTAATTGAAAAGTTCTGATTAATACTTTCTTTTTTCTATTGCTTAAAAGTAGAAGAAAATGGATCCGAAACGAGCCCTAATATGGTTAATCCATGTGATTTTAATCTTTGCTTATGTTGTTTAATGCTATTTCTATTGATTTGTTCACTTTTTCAGTATTTCATGTCGTTTCACTTCATTTGTAATTTGTATTTTCACTCCTCATATTAGCCGTTTCCATTATTAATTAATATTGCTTATTGCGTGTCCCATATTTCGTACCTACCTCATCTATTATAGTTACCATTTAGTTTTTCTTATCGGTTTATTTTCTGTTCTCTGTGAAGTTTATCATCTGTTGCCTATGAAGTCGTATGCAATGTTTCGTGTCTTTTCATCCTGTTATTGTCGTTTTTACATTGATGTCGTTTTCATCTTATTTATGTCGCTTTCCCCAATTTTCTCCCGTTCTTTTATATTCCTGTCGTTTCAAATCATTTGCATCATCAACTTCCGCTCCTTTTGTCGGTCGTATTACCTCATCTTTGTCGTTTATTCTCCATTCCCACTCTTTTTTTGTCGTTTTCAGTTTTCCATGTCGTTTTCCCTGTTATTGTTTAGAGTCTTTATTGTCGTTTGGCATGTTCACGTTTTCTCCTCCTCGGTTCGCACCTCCTCTTTCATGCTTTTAATTTTTTTTTAAAAATATATTTTTCATGCTGTTTTTCTTTCTTTTTTAGTCTCGGAAAAAAGAACTCTTTCATGCCGTTTTGATTTTCCCTTCTTAAGCCGCGCATGGCCGTTGCTGCTCATGCCGTTCAAAAATGAGAAAAAAGAGCAATAAACAAGTAGCTGCCACGTGTCTCATCTCACTTTCAGCGCGTACACATTTCCCATTTTGCCCCTCCAATGAGCACATGGTGTGGATGGCATGTCACCACCCATTAGTAAAAGAAAGAGAGAGAACCAGTTCTACCCGAACTTCAGACTCTCTCTCCCCTTTCTCTCTCTAGAGCTTCGTCTTCCATTTATAACTCTCTCGCTAATTGCAGACCATGGACTGAAACTGATGAGTTTCTCCAAAACCGTAACAACGCAAATGGAAGCTCTTCCATATCCGATCGGCGTCGGCAAGTACAACTCGCTCCTGCTGAGTCGCAAACGGAGCGTCCCCGTCAACTCGCCCAGACCTGTTCTCTTCCACTCGGGACTGCGATTTTCTTCTGTACGCTTCAGAACCTTCCCTACTAGAAGCTTCAATTTCTCCAATTTCCGTTGCGCCGCGAAGGCCGCCGATCACGGTCACAATCATCACCATCATCAGCTCGAGGATCATGATCATGATCATCACGATCTTCAGCACCATCACCACCACCATTGCGGCAATTGCGGCAATTGCGGCGAGGTTTCGGAGCTGAAGGAGTCTCAGAAAGCGTTTCTCAGATTCGCCAAGGCCGTGAGATGGACCGAATTGGCGAATTTCCTCCGCGAGAACTTGCTCTTGTGTTGCGTTTCGGCGGCGCTGTTTGTCGCCGCCGCCGCTTTCCCTCACTTGCTTCCCAAGCCAGCGGTGAAGCCTTTGCAAAACGCTTTCCTTCTCGTTGCTTTCCCTCTCGTTGGGGTGAGTTTGGTTCTTTACAGTTTGCTTGGATTGGCTTTATTTTGTTGACTGTAGAAACAATTCGATTTGATTAAATCTATAGGGCTTAACATTTATGCGAACTGGAATTTCAATTTGACTGTTCTTTTTTGCATAACCTATAAAGTTTACATTTTGCGTTCGGCAGTTGATCAATTTAGTATGTTTGCTTTAGATATAACTTTAGCTTTAAAGAGAGAATTCCAGATTTTTATGGTTGAACTATGTTCTGTGTGAGGCTGGTTGTTTTCTTAGTTAATTAATGGTGTGGAAACAGTGGCAATTAATTGAGATTGTTTCCAACTTTGAATGTAGGTCTCTGCATCACTTGATGCTCTTATAGACATTAGTGGTGGAAAAGTTAATATTCATGTATTAATGGCTCTAGCTGCCTTTGCCTCGGTATTTATGGGGAATGCCTTGGAAGGAGGGTTACTTCTTGCCATGTTTAATTTGGCTCATATTGGTAAGACTTCCACTTCCACGTTTCAGAATAGCTTTCTTTTGGGGGCGGATTCAGTAATTTAATACGTGAGGATGACTGCAGCTGAAGAGTACTTCACTAGCCGTTCAATGATCGATGTTAAAGAGTTAAAAGAAAATCATCCAGAATTTGCCCTTGTGCTGGATATGAATGACGATAGACTTCCCAACACCTTTGATTTGGCATACAAAAGGGTCCCTGTACATAACGTAGAAATGGGATCTTATATTTTGATTGGAGCTGGTGAGGTATGTATGCTCAACTCGTTACTTTTTAGCTTTGCTTAATATAACATTAGCCAAGAACCTTTCAAACTCCACTTGCAAGAAGTTGAAATAGATAGAATTTTGCTGCTTGCTTCTAAGGTGTTCGTATACTCTATCAAGCCGAAGAAACTTTTGCCTGGATGAATCCAACTTAAAATGGTTCTTATGTTCGGAACCATTTCACATTTAACTTTGTGTCTGAGCTTGATGAGCTGCCTATGTCTTACAGCACTGAAGAATGTATCAGTGTGGCTGGATTTTTATTCAAGTATAATATCATATGATGGGTTTTGTTCTGTTGTATGAATGATAGTCTAAGAACAATATCAGGTGCAATAGATGTCAAGAGGCTGCTGATCATAAAGTTATTAAAATATGTGTTTTGGTAGCTTCCTGAAACCTTTTTGAAAATGGATCTTTCTCTGGCTACCTTCTTTGTACTTCTTTTAATTTAATCATCTTAGCAAGTGTTTAAACCATTTGGTAGAAAAGATCTTGTTTAGCTATTATATTTGTTTGCCTTCTAAAGTTCTTGGTATCAAGTCAGAATATGGAAGCATCTTAATTGTAGCCGGTATTGTGATTAGTCTGTGCCTGTAGATTGTGAAGTTTTCGAAGGTAGTGCAACAATTACTACTGAACACTTGACTGGAGAAGTCAAACCATTAGAGATAAAAGTCGGAGACAGGATTCCAGGAGGTGCAAGAAATTTGGATGGTAGGATGATTGTGAAGGTATGTTCATTGAGAAATAGATATTTTGTGGAGAAGATCTTATATCATTTTGTATTTTGCTCTGGCATAATTGGATTTATAAACTATAGAAATTTGAAATGATAAATTTCTTTGCTTTACATCCTTCCATCTTTTCCGCACCAATGTTTCTTCTATAAAATTTTAGTAATACATTAAGAGAAGTCACAAGATGACCAAGATGTCATGGAAATGGATGGATATATAGTTATTACTGGTTGAGGGGAAGGTTTTAACGTCTAAACTGTCTTCATGTTTGTGATGAAGGTATTTGGATGCTGAAGTGCTAATTAGCGTGAGCATGTGTGTGTGTGTTCTGCTTTTGTTTTTGTTCTTGTTTTTTGTTTTTGTTTTTGTTTTTTTTTTTTTTTTTTTTTTTTTTTTTTTTTAACTTGAAATCGATTTTGTTTAGGCTACAAAGACATGGAAAGAGTCAACACTTAGCAGGATTGTGCAATTGACTGAAGAAGCACGCTCAAATAAACCAAAGCTTCAAAGATGGCTTGACCAATTTGGCGAGAATTACAGCAAGGTGGTTGTAGTCTTGTCTGTTGCTATTGCTCTCATCGGTCCATTTGTGTTCAAGTGGCCATTCTTTGGTACATCAGGTAGTATATTGTTTACGTAGTGCCTTCAATAACAACAATAACCATTCATTACCCTTTCTGCAGACCTACACATTTGATGACATTGAAGATCTATAAAATGCTTTTTAGCCTGAATAAGTTTCTCTATTTCTACTGACAGGGAAAAGTACATGAATACCATTGAAACAATTCCTTTTTTTAGTGGTTCTGAAAATAAATAATAATAAAATATATGGGTGATTTGTCTAGAAGCGTGTTCAATTTTCTAATTTATAAAGAAATTTTTTTCACTGTAATTTATTTATTTCTTATATTTGTTCTGCATAGTATAAGTACGTGTAAATTGTATACATATGCTCAACTTGTTTTCTCAATAGCAACTGACCAGATAAAAGGTTCAAATAGTTTATCTATTACGTCTATAGTTTTATTTCCGTTATCTAATGCTCGAGTAAAATCTGTTGAATTCCTCTCTGATGAATCGGTTCTTTTGTTTGTATACTGTACTTTGTCGGACATTCTCAGATTCTATTTTAACTGATGTCTGGCCAATCCTATAGCTTGCAGAGGTTCGGTGTATAGGGCTTTGGGGCTCATGGTGGCAGCCTCGCCATGTGCTTTGGCTGTAGCTCCATTGGCATATGCTACTGCAATTAGTTCCTGTGCCAGGAAGGTATTTATTTGGGTTGGAGCCTATGGTGAAGGACTATGTTTTCTGCTTTTCTTTCGTGATTGGGTTTTTTTTTTTTTCCTTTTATGTGGTCTTGGTGTCAACCTATTATGGCAATTTTAAACTAACTATGTGGCTTTTTGTAACTAACACTTTTGTATATTTTAGTTTTGTTTTATTCCTCATATGTTAATTTGTTCTGGCAATGGATAGAAGATCTATCAATGATGTTCCTTGAAAGCATCTTATATGTTGTTTTGGCACATGTTATATAAGTTGATAAGAATGCCTGTAATGGATATTCATCTTCTACATTTGAATGTGTATTTTTTAATTTATAAATCACTACTTACTATTGACTTACTGCCATACGTGATTTGCCCATGTATATTTATTGATAGACCAGTGGGAGTTCTGTTTTTTGCTATGGAAATGAAACTAGCACTGTTTATTCTTTTTCTTATAGGGCATATTGCTGAAAGGCGGGCACGTACTAGATGCTCTAGCTTCTTGCCACACTATCGCATTTGATAAAACTGGGACATTAACAACGGGGAAATTAGTGTTTAAAGCAATTGAGCCAATTTATGGGCATCAGGTCAGACACAATAACTCAAATTTTACTGCATGCTGTGCCCCGAACTGTGAGAAAGAAGCGCTTGCTGTTGCAGCAGCTATGGAAAAGGGTACGACTCATCCTATTGGAAGGTATAATCATCGAACCATAAATTTTTCCTTTGCTTTTTTTTTTCTTCCCTAGCCACATTCAAATCATCTTAATTGTCTGGGGTCGTAATATTGCTGTCCTTTGTTTTCTTCTTTTGGGACCATCTTGTATGGGTTTTTTTTTTCATTGATATAAAAATAATCGAAAGAGCCAAAGAAAAGAGAGCTCCTTTACATCGGGGATCCAGACAATAACTGCATAAAGGGTCCATTAAAGCACACAAATAAGAGACCTTCTCGTGATTTCTTTGTGTGCAAAAAAGTATTGTTGATAGAAAACTGGCAAACCCAAGTTGGCCAAAAGTTGTGAAATGGGGAATTTCTTGTGGCATTTTGTGAACATACAACAGTCAAATAGTAGAAAAGCGAATTTGTTAAGAGTGTTGAACATCCTTTGAAGAATATCTTTTTGTCTTGTTTGTTTCAGGGCTGTGGTAGACCATAGCGTGGGAAAAGACCTTCCTTCAGTCTCTGTTGAGAGTTTTGAGTACTTTCCTGGCAGAGGTCTTGTTGCTACTCTCAATAGCTTCCAGGTAACATATTTTGCTAGGAAACTAGTTTGAGTTCGTTTTCTTTTCTTTCCCACCACCACCCAAAAAAAAAAAAAAAGCTTGTATCAAGAATAGCTGCTTAGGCATTTCTATCCGAAGAGATTCTTGTTTTAATTTTTAGGATTATCAATCATATGCCTTCTTTTTTTTTCTTTTCTTTTCATTACGTTATTCTTGTGCACTTGCTTTTCTAACACGTAATTATGACTATCAACCAAATTATTTTATGCATACGGCTGATGGATGATTACTTGGAAATTTAGGCATTTTATTCTTACCTACTTAAATGCGTTTTGGTCATCAACTAGTCATGTGATTTATATTTGTTTTGTATAGTCACAGTCAGAAACCGGAGATGGTAAACTATTGAGAGCATCACTTGGGTCTGTAGATTTTATCACCTCACGTTGTAAATCCAAATATGATTCAGAAAAGATCAAGGACGCTGTCAATGCATCTTCTTATGGAAGTGAATTTGTTCGTGCTGCACTTTCAGTCAATGAAAAGGCAAGGTTTCAGCTAAAAGGCTATAGTGGTCTTATTTGAATCTAGAGTACCCATATTATAGTTCTGGTCTATATGATTTGAAGCTAGCTTTACAAGTTGAATTTTGAAGCCAAGGAATAGAAGTTGATATAAGATGGAAACTCATTCTGAAGATTTTAAATCATACTATCTCAACCTTTGTCGGTGATGCAAATTGCCAGTTTACTGAATTGAATGCCATCACAATTCTACAGGTAACTCTAATTCACCTTGAGGATAGACCACGACCTGGAGTTGTGGATGTCATAAGAGAATTACAAGATCAAGGAAAGCTCCATGTAATGATGTTAACTGGTGACCACAAGTCAAGTGCGTTGAGAGTGGCAAATGCTGTGGGGATTAATGAAGTTCATTGCAGCCTGAAGCCTGAGGATAAGCTCAGTCATGTGAAGGAAATTTCTAGAGACATGGGTAAGTTATCCGATCAGCATTCCTATTCACTTCATTATCATCTCAGCCCAATTTAAGTTGCTGTTGATATTGCACACATGTTTGCAATCTTCTCCTTTTTTTCGTAATTTTCAAAACTGATGAGTGAACTGGTTCCCCGCCAAATCCCAATCCTTTTTCCTTTGCTCCTTGTACGCTCTGCAATTCAAGTTTGGTTGAGAAGATTCTTGGATTTTATCGCAGGGGGTGGTCTAATCATGGTTGGTGAAGGAATTAATGATGCCCCGGCACTTGCTGCGGCAACTATTGGAATTGTCCTTGCCCAACGTGCTAGTGCAACTGCTGTAGCAGTAGCTGATGTGCTACTGCTGCGGGACAATATTTCTGGTGTTCCATTCTGTATTGCCAAGTCTCGTCAAACAACTTCATTGGTACTTCCTTGCCTCTTCTAATTTTTGTCTTCTCTTGCCGAGATCCCTATTGTTATTTGTTTTTGATGGTCTTATTGTTGACGTGCAGATTAAACAAAATGTGGCCCTTGCGTTAACCAGTATAGTTTTGGCCTCCCTTCCATCCGTTATGGGGTTTCTCCCACTGTGGTTAACGGTAAGAATCTATTTGATTAGCAAATGTGTGAGCCACTTTCCCCCCACCATTTTTTTGTGGACCTTTCAGATTATTCCTCGTAACGACAAGAATGGTGCTATACCTATAAGATAATATGTTTACTTTTTGTTTGGAGTTATGAATAGAAGTCTGAATAGAAGAGATTATCAAACTACACTTCCAAAAGTATTCTCGTCTAATTTCTGATGCATAAGCTCAACACTGCCTTAAAATCTTGGCACAAACAAGCATCTATTGTTTTTCTTTTAACATCCGTCCACCTGCAAGTAATAGTAAATGAAAGTGTTTGTGGTGGAACTAGAGACCCATTTGATCTGATGGAAATCTCATATGCATGTGGGCCTTTTTTTTCTATTACAAATGAGCTATCGTCTCAATCACTGAAGAACTGTTACTATACTTCTCGTTTATATTTTACTTTTACCCTTGCTAACTAAGAGGTCGATACCATATTACTTGCCCATGAAAATATTGATTGAAATTTGGTATTCGTTGCTGTTTGCCTTTTTTCGTATTTCCGAATTCCCAGTTGATCTTAAGTGCAACTTCATAATTTCATGATTGCTATTGGTTGGTTAACATGCAGGTTCTTTTACACGAAGGTGGCACACTTCTTGTTTGCCTCAACTCAATTCGTGCTCTAAATAATCCCACATGGTCTTGGAGGCAGGATTTTTGGCACTTAATCAATGAACTCAAATGTAGACTCGTGTTTTTTAGGGAACATAACACCAGCGCAGGCAATATCCAGGCTGCTCCTTTGTGATTGCAACTTGCGCTACTTTGTTTTGATCTTTTCTCCCTTGTACAATTCGTTTCAATCATATGTATTTAGAGAAAAAGCAAGATCGGACTAATTTAAATGTAAATATTTGTGGCAGGAGAAAGGGCCAAAACCCCCCCCCCAAAAAAAAAAAAAAAAAAAAAAACAATATTCTTTTTTGAATAATCTAATCCAATCTGTAACATTTAAAAAATGCTCTTTTGTACAGTTTCCTCAAAATTTACTTAGGATCCTTATTGCCTCTACCGTTGAAAAGCGTCAGTGCAGTGGTATTATTTTAAAATAAAGCAGTTCATTGGTACCAACCACGAAGATATCGGGTACTAAACAATTACAACATCATAATTTTAACAAAAGGTGGGAAAGTGCGGGGCAGAGGAGGAAAAACAACACACACAGGGTCAAAAATGAGAAATTAAGAAATTATTGCGGCTGCCGAAAGGGAGACGTATTGACTTGCTTATTATGCCTTGATTTAAGATGAGTTCAAACTGTTCCACCCAAAAAACGGAACAGAAGATAAGTTCAAACTGAATTTTGCTAGTCTCAACCTAAACGACACTCAAAAGTTGGTTAAAATAAACCGTGTATTGTCCCGACCTATGACGGTTCAACAAGAAAACACCAATGAAACTGGCATTCTTTATCCAACTGCACCACCTTCTATATCCTCAACCACCTTGGGCCCAACCGTTTCATGTTTTGCTTCAACTTTTCAACAAACCTCAAGTACAAAAACCGTGCTTTTTTTGTTACGAAACCTCCCCCTCTCCCTCAACCACAAATTTCACTTTTCAGGCTTTTCTTAGAAAAAGAGATGCTTTGCTTCTAGCTGTGTGCTGAATACAAGAACGCGGATTTACTAATTTTTGCCATGCTCTAACTCAACTTCACTACAATATATCAAAATAAGAATGTTTGGTTAGAAGATTAATAGTTCGCTATATTGTCTTTTCTCATAAAAAATACACATAAATTAAAAATAATTCTAATCACATAATTTTAAGCCCCGTTCTTTTCACTGATTCGATAAAAAACTCTCAAAAACAGTCACATCTAACTTTTTTATTATAGTAAAAAACCCACACAACATCATATCTCAACTCAAAATAAAAACTCAAATTAACAAGAATTAACAAACCCCATAATCATGAACCAATCATGAACCAAACCTCTCCTAATATTACAAATTCTCTTCAGCAAATATAGATCGTTGAAATAACTAATGTTCAGCGGACAGGTTTAATTGAACAGAAAAAGGGTTAAAGGAAAAGATATTATTTGAAGTTTGAAATATTTTTAATGTGTCGTATCAAAATAAAAAACATTAAATCTGTAAGCTGTTCACAGGATGCCATATTATCGAAAAGGAGTTTTGACTCTGTCAATTTGTGGCTCCTGGTTCTTGTTCTCTACTTGTCTTTTCATAACAAAAATTCCAAAAGCCCCAAGGTCACAGAAACCAATCCTAGCGATCTGTGTTTGGTCTTTTAATGGTTGCCTTCTCATTCCCTTGTCTATCAAATAATTAATTCTTAACCACTTATTTCTCCTTTTAAGCTACTGTATTTCTTAACCATTATCTTCCATCGTTTATTAATCTCTCTCAACTTAACCATTCAAAGCCGTGGAAAACAAATAACATTTTCTCATCACATTAAAATGAAAAAAAAAAGAAAGAAAAAGATTCGCACGTGAATAAATATAACGAGAAAACTTGGATTAAAATTTCGGATTCTTCTTCTTTCTCAGTTTCTCTTCTTTTTGAGTTGCATGTTTTCAAATTTTTTTTCTCTTTTTTTGTTCTCCTGATCCACAGTCGAACAAAGGCCAAAGAGACAGATAAAAGTTGCAAGTTTTAAAACCAAACTCTCTCTCATCAGATCAAAGTAACCCAGATTTTTCTCCCCAACTTTTCTCTTCCATTTCTCAACTCAAATTCAACTTCAACTTCCATCCATCTCTCTCTCTCTCTCGCCTGCCTCTCTCTCTGTACATTGCCCAAAATTATTTCCTAATATTACTAGATTAAACGAAGAAAAAAAAAAGACAAAGGAAAAGCCCACTTTTCCCCCACCATATACTAACACTAATCTGTCCAAATCTTTCCCAGATTTTTCTCATCGATTTCTTTCTCATTCATATTTTCTCTCCTTAAACTACTCGATCTTGCTAATCCCAATTCGCTTCACCGCCACGTTCCTGAACCCATCGACCGCCGAACAAACGCCATTATTACTTTGCTGCTCCAGCCCCGCCATGTAGCTCCTCACCTCCTTCCTTATCATCTCCTGCATAACCGCCAGCAATTCCTGGCTAAACGGCACGAAAGCCCCGTTCTCCGCATCGCTCGCCAGCGCCGGAGCAGCAGTCGAAGGAGTGACCGCCGTGAGGAAGTTCACCGTAGGCGGCAGCGGAGAAGACGCGTTCTGGTTCGAGTCGCAGGAGTCGACGCCAGGGAGGGAGAGCGACAGCGACGTCGGCGGATCGTTGGAGGATGAAGCCGCTTCGACGGGAGGAGGCAAAACGGCACCGGTTCGTGCCACGGGGCGGTACACGTAGGAGGAGGAGGGGGGCGAGATCACGACGGGGACGCTGGAGTCGCTCACATCGGATCCGGACGGGCTCCCCGGGCTCATGAAAAGACCCGTGGAAACGGGCATAGCGGAACCGGCGCTCACCGACCTCTTCAACGGCTGCTGGGCGGCGAAACTACCGTCGTACCCGTGACCGTTACAGTCGTCGAACATGGTCGAGCACTTGCGCTTGAGGGTGGAGTTCCAGTGATTCTTGATGGCGTTGTCCGTACGGCCGTTGAGGAGTCGGGCTATGGTGGCCCACTTGTTGCCGAATCGGGCGTGGGCCCGGATTATGGTCTCGTCCTCGTCCGGAGTGAAGGCCCGGTGCTCCACCTGTGGAGAGAGCTGGTTGCACCACCTTAGCCGGCACGATTTCCCAGACCGGCCCGGTATCGACTTCGATATCAACGACCAGTTCCTTGGGCCGTGCTTCTGGACCAGCTTCTGTAAAGCCTCGTCTTCCTCCGGGCTCCATGGGCCCTTGATCCGATCCATTTCTTTTCTCGTTATCGCCATGAATTTTAACCAAAAACCGAACCTTTCTTTTCTCTCTCTCTCTTCTCAGATCATTCAATATATTTTCCTTTTTTCAAAAGAAAAAAATTAAGAGGAAGACGAGGAGTTTTTATTTTGGTTTTTTTTGAGGAAAAATCAAGAGGAGCAAAGGAGAGAGAAGAGAAGACGGATATATATTGTAGGGAATGGGAAGGGTGACCGGTAAAGCGGGTAAAGTATCGTTGGGAAATGGGAAGGGCGTTATGGGGATTCGGCACCGCCTCATCCAGGCAAAGCGGTTGGAGTTGGGATGCAGCTGGCAAATGGACACGCGTCACTTCTCAAGTGCACTGATTTACATACATCGCTCTCTCTTTCTTACAAATCTTTCCGCTTCTTTACTTTTTTATAAATAAATAAAAAATAGTTTTATTGGTTTGAAAATGAATCGAACGGACAGAAAGGAGCGTCTGAAACACACACTCTCTCAATCGGTCTTTTTTACGGTGCCCCACCAAACAAAAAACAACACAAGTAACATTATTATGTTACGTGTTTTTTTTGGACCGTCCATCTATTTAATATCCCATTTAAATTTAAATTTTATTATAATAAAAAATTTTAAAAATAATTATATTTAAATTTTTTTATTATTATAAAAAATTTTCACATGAAGTCACATCTCAATTAAAATTAAAAACTCGAATCAACGAACTAAATAGACTTTAAATTTATGCGGTTTTTTTCTTCTTTTTTTTTTTCTTCCTTTCACATTATGTTGTTTTGTTATACATATCATTGGCATCAATATACGTAACGTTAATCTTATTGGATGATTAGATGACTCTCTTGTGCAACAAATTCTTGAAAGCTTTGTTTTTGTACTCTTCGTAAGGGATTCTGTTACATCATTATTATGTTGTTGATAATGTGGTCAATATAACATGCCTAGCCAATCCACTTTCCCCATTTGATTGTTAAAACTTCAAAAACAACTGGGAAGCAGCTTAAGGGGAAAAAATATTTTTTTTAAAAAAGAATAGAGAAGAAACATTTTTTTTCTTTTTTTATTTCCTACTACTCACTTGAGAAGTAATGCTTCCACATTTGTCTTTATCTCCTCTTTAAAAAAAAAAAAATTTCTTGTGTCAAGAGATTTTCGTCGTAAGTTTTAAAAGCTTTTGGTTTTTTTAACAATGAGCTCCTTGCATTACTTATAAAACTATATTTATATAAACATATGAAGCTCAAAAGTTCAAACCTTTGAGAGCTAAAACAAAAACGAATTTATTTTTCCAATTTTTTCCCTTTTCACTAAAAAGATTTCATTTCATTATTTTCTTCATATAATGGTCCGTTTAGTTCGCTGATTTGAGTTTTTAATTTAAGTTGATATGTGATTTTATGTGAAAATTTTTTACTATAGTAAAAAAATTAAATGTGACTGTTTTTTAGAACTTTTTACTATAATAAAACTCAAATTTTAAACTTAAATCGATAAAATTAATGGGATTTAATCTTCTCTATTTATTTTTTTGTTTTGAGAATTTCAAGTAAATTTTTTTATAGTTAACCGGTCGGTGTTATTTTTATTATTAAACTAATCTTTTACTAGTCTAATTTTTAAATATTCACGTTAAAAATGTATAGCACGTGATGCATGATTGTTTCCGTCTATATATTCAACGTAATCAGCTCTCCTTTTTTTAATTTTTTTCTCCCCCAATAGTCGATAAAAAGAACTCCAACTTGAGAAGAGGGAGAAAAAAATCCTTTGAAAAAAAGAAAATAAAATACGGGTTTACGAAATGTCCGAAGAAAAAAGGACGGTGGCGAGTTTGTACACGCTACTTGGAGCGCGTGATATACGAATCGTACAATTTCACTTGCAAGAAAAACAATTTTCCCCTATGCACTGTTCTGGAAGTTTTTGAGACAAACAGAACACTGAGGACCATAATTATTTATTATCAACTCAAATAATTTTTTAGATAAAATTATTTAAAAAATAAAAAATAAAAGAGAAGAAAGGATTGGGATAACGATGAAAGAGGAGGTTGAGTAAAGTTTCCTTTTTTTTTTTTTTTTTCTTTTTTATAATTTTAGTCTGAGTTTGACTGAGTAAGCCAGGCTGTAGAGCATTTCGTGTGGGATATTTTTTCCCCCGACATTTTCCTCTTCTTTTTCCTTTTTTTTTTTGGTGGGTTTCAAATTAAAATACAACTTTCAATTTTATTAAAAAAATTAAAAACAACGGCCGCACGGAAATGCTGAGCTGCGCAAAACGACAAGAGCGGTCGCCGAATCGGAGGGCGAATCATTACTGCTTTTCTGTCAGTCCAGCCTGTATACCTGCCACCACACCCCCAAACTCTTTCACCCACACATCTCTTTTCTCTCCTCTCTCCTGTTTCTTTCTCTTCTACCGACACCTGCCGGTCACCTCCTTACAAATTTTACCTGTACGGAAACGGGCTGTGCACGCTCCCCAATAAATAAGGGGGGGACTTTCTTGCTAGGTTCTTAGTCCCACTGTCCAAACAACGTCCCTTCTTTTTTTATTTTTTAAGTACCAAAATCAATCAACTAACTAATCAAATATTAAATTAATTCGGATTACGAAGTTAAGTGATTAATTAATAAGTATAAAATGGGAGGAAATAAAGAGGGATTTAGGGGACGTTTGTTTTTATATTCGTTTTTTATTTTAACTCATGATTCATAATTTTTTATAGTATTTTTTTTTATAAAAAATACACGTAAAATAAAAATAATTTTGAATATATAAAACAAACGTCTTCTAAGGCTTCATTAATTTTATCAATTCAAATTTTTAATTTTAATTTTATTATAATTAATACTTTTTAAGTTATATCTAATTTTTTCTTCTATTATTTAAGATCTCATTTATTTCACGAATTTGAGTTTTCAATTCTAATTTTATTACAATTAAAAGTCCTCATAAAAAGTTAAATCTAATTTTTTTTGCTATAATTTTAATATAAAATTACATCTTAACTCGAATTAAATATTAAAATTAATAAACTGAATGAGAATTAAAACTTTTACATAAAATTATATCTTAATTTAAATTAAAAACTCAAATTCTAAATCTTTGTAGAGAAGTATTAAATGGAGAAGATATGGTAGAGAGATCCGTATCTGTTTCTGTTACTCGTACATCGTACCTACAACCTAATGCTATGTTTGTTGATTTTTTTTTTTTTTTTTTTTTTTTTTTTTTTTTTTAGTGTGCATGCTGGTGAAGAGTATGGATATTTGTTTAATCATATGTTTTTTCTTTATTTAGTTTCACTTTTTTAAAAAATATATATATTTTTGTTTAATATTATTTTGACTTTGACAAAACCTCCTTTCACGGTTAGTAGCTAGCAACTAGAATTGCATTAAATTATTACTTAACAGCCTAACAAATTTATGGTCTTCATATTTTTAAATATTTTTCTTAGTAAACAGATTCAGTAAATTAACCGAAGATATTATTATGAAGTTCACGTATAATAATTATGCGTGTCGCATTGAATAGTACTTTTTCTTTCCTCTGCAGCGACCTATTGAAATCGCTATTAACTCCGAATCCTAAATTTAAATTTAAATTTAATCAAACCCAACAAACTCATTAACATTTGAAGAAGTTCATTCTTATCTATTTAGCGTCAAAAGAAGAAAGATTTCATTAATAAATGAAAAAAAAAAAAAAAAAGACCGACTTTTTTTATTTTTTCTTCAACGGTCACGGCATGTGCAAACCACAATTCCGTCACGTGCTTCAGCCTCTCGCGTAGGGAGCACACGTGCGGTTTGCAACCTCAGTAGCGGCAGGCCAACCCAGCTTGTGGCAGTTTGACGAATATACCCCTACAAATCCATGCCCTTCTGGCTGGTAAACTATGTCCGTTACCGTAATTTGGTAATGTAGAGAGATGTATATTTGGAGCCAAAATCTGTGGAAATGGTACGGTTGGTGAACAAAATCTCACCGCACGTGATGGTGATCAGTCGAGGAGATTTCCTCGCGCTTATCTAGGATTAGACTGTAATACTCGATTTATAATAATATTATTATAAGAATTATTAATTAATTATTCGTGTGGTCGGTCCATTATTCTGCAATACACACAATCTGTACGTATTTATTTGTACTTGTCGAGTCTCGACACCTTTGTATATGTCCTATTTTTCACTTATGCCCTGCACTCGTTGACAAGAAAAATATTTGGCAGGATTATTAGTATTAAGCATCATTATTAATAAAAAATGAGCTTTATTCATGCGGGATTTATTTTTTATTAATAGATAGTATTTAATATCACCGGTGTCTTAAAATAATGCTCCGTTAATAATGTATTCAAGCAAGGAAAATGTAAAATATATATACACTGATCAATTATAGATTGTGTTGTATAAAACTATAGTATCTTTTAGTAGTTTAGGGAATGTTTGGTACATAGATTCGTACTCTGATTTGAATCATGATTCGTGATTCGTTACAGTATTTTTTCTCATAAAAAATACACGTAAATCAAAAATGATTCTAATCACATGGTTCTAATCCATGAACCAAACGTCTCATTAGTGTGTGAGATTGCATAATGTTATTTCATTAGCTGCTCATGTCTTACAAGGCAGTTGGGCAATTTAATTCAAACTTTTCCTTGAGAAATACACGTTGTGATATTCATATTAAGTAGTCCACCAGCAGGACACCAGCAGGAATCCTCCCAATAAATGGTTTCTCCGTGTTTGACGATTTAATGGTTTGAGTAGGTTTCGGTGTTTCGTACCTTGAGTAACTAACTACTTTTTAAGGATAAATTACTTATCCTTCGTAGTTCGATGTCCTAGGAAAATTTACCTTGTATTCCTAACAATTACTCTTGCATTTTTCATATTTGTTTTGTTGTTTCAATTTGTTTTTGTTAGGACTTTTGGCAAAATTTAAAATTTGAGAGAGAGTCTAGTTTCACATTAGTTTAAAAGCAAAGGTATACATATGGAATGCACAGCCTTTCATTTAAATCAACTTATTATGCCAATTGTTGGATGGGTTTTTTACAATAATATATTTATGATGTGGTATTATTCCACGTGGCTTGAGCGAAGTTTGAACACTAATGGGTCGGGCATCGGAGAAATCCAAGCGTTCGAGTATCTGAGTGTCCGAGTGTCCGACTCTGAGTGTCTGGGTATTCGAGTACTCGAGCGCCTAAACATCTGAGTGTCCGAACATTTAAGTATCTGAACATCCGAGCGTCCAAACATCTGAGTGTCTGAACATTAATGCTCGGACTAAGGGAGGAAGCTCAAGGGTCACAAGTACCATAAAGATTGATAATTAAATGCATTCAGTGACTAATATTAAATCTGTATTAATTATTTATCAGTTGTAACACCTAAGAGGTGAAGAGTTTTACATAGAGAGAATAAACTCTTGAATTAATGGGAGAATTAAACTCTATATTTCCAATATACTATAAATTCTCTCAATTCGAGAGAAAAACAAACACTCAATTTTTCAATCCAAGAGCGTTGAGATTCTGACATTTTGTGTTTGTTCTTTGAGGTTATTTTTGTTCTTAAAGTGTTTATCAACTTTCTTAGATTGTCTGTCTGTTTGATCCGAATAGTTAGTCTAAGAACGTTGATTAAGTGTGATTGGACGAATTTGATCCAATAACAACTAATATGAGCACTGTCTAACTTGTAGTCAATCCCATTTTACATGTCAGAAGTACTAAACATTTGGAGTTGGATTTATATTTGTAAGAGAAAAGTTTTTACGGAGAAAATGTTCGTGAAACATGTAACCTCAATTGATCAGGTTGTTGATGTTCTAACCAAGCTAATTTATCGCTCAATTATTCAAGGCTTAAGAAGCAAACTCCAAGTAGAAGATTTGAGTACTGAGTATGAGAGGGGTTCTTAAGATAGCTAATCCTTCTTTAAATAGTTAGTTAGTCCACTTGTGTAATTACTTAGATTAGACATCATTATTTGTTCTAATTGTATTTGATAATTAGTTACAAGTCAGTTAGAGTAAGCTTAGTATTTACAATTGATTCATTTATGAGCAGGTATTTTTTCATATAAAATATTTTTTCAATTTTTCTGGTTATCTTTTTCGGTCGTTCTGAAAGCTTAATATGCCCCAATTAGAAGCATGTCAAGCATTGGTTTTTTACTCTAGTTAAATTTCCTTCTTTTTTTTCTTATTTTGATATTAAATTGGTGTTTATTAGTTAGTCCACTTTTGTAATTAGTTAGATTAGACATCATTAGCTGTTCTAATTGTATTTGATAGTTATTAGTTACAAGTTAGTTAGAGAAAGCTTATTATTTACAATTGATTCATTTATGAGTATGTAATTTTTCATATAAAATATTTCTTCAATTTTTCTGGTTATCTTTTTCGGTCGTTCTGAAAGCTTAATATGCCCCAATTAGAAGCATGTCAAGCATTGGTTTTTTACTCTAGTTAAATTTCCTTCTTTTTTTTCTTATTTTGATATTAAATTGGTGTTTATTAGTTAGTCCACTTTTGTAATTAGTTAGATTAGACATCATTAGCTGTTCTAATTGTATTTGATAGTTATTAGTTACAAGTTAGTTAGAGTAAGCTTAGTATTTACAATTGATTCATTTATGAGCATGTAATTTTTCATATAAAATATTTCTTCAATTTTTCTGGTTATCTTTCTCGATCGTTCTGAAAGTTTAATATGCCCCAACCAGAGACATGTCAAGCATTGGTTTTTACTCTAGTTAAATTTCCTTCTTGTTTTTCTTATTTTGATATTAAATTGGTGTTTATTAGTGAATGCTTGAGGTGAAGTATGGGTTTATTAGGGGTATTAGGACTGAGAGAAAAGTCCGTGTGAATGTAAAATTTTTCATATAGTGAATTTGTTTTTGAGGGCCATGATTTTACTCTGTTATTGTGTTTTATTTTGTCTATATTGTTTGTTGATATTTCTATATAAGGTAGGTTACTTGGGGAATGATTGGGATTGAGTTCCAACAATTCTTATTGCAAATTTGGGCAATATGTGATAATTCGTATTAATTGATCATAATATTTGTATAAACATGTTATCGTCTCTGAAAATAACAATCCGAACATGACTTATTATTAAATGTGTAGACAATGTCAACTCGGAAACTATACAATTTAATGCACGACTTTGTTGATTTGAAAATTTTCAAAAAAAAAATAAAAATAAAAAAAAAAGAAGTTTGTCAAAATAACATGAATAACACTTCATTTTTTTTCTAAGCATTTCAGGATTCATAAAATAGTTTGTCATAATAACATGAATAATACATATATTTTGCGAGGTACCCAACATCGACCTAATGTGAGTGTAAGTACCTAAAAACACCTACATAGTGCGAGGTACCCAAAATCGGCATAATGTTAGTATAAGTACCTAAAAAGCATATTTGTAAATGATCATATCGACATTATGAACTGTTGTGTGGAAAAATGTGAAGGTAATCCGGCAGGTTTATTGTTGACGAAATCTAACCGTCAACATGAACCATGAAGTTTATGTATTTTATTAATAAATCATAAATCATATGATAATTGCACATTCTTATATTTGTTGATAATATTATAAGGATCCAATGATACGTGCAAGTTCTTTAATTATGTCATGTGTATAAATTGTTCATATATAGATGATGTATAAGATTATAGGATGTAGATAATATATAATATTATAGGAAATAATATGAATAGTTCACAATAGATATACAAAATTAAGCATTGTATTTTTCACAGAATTACGGTCTTCTATTTCCATCCATAGGAATAAAATAATCGTAGCTGGATTGCTATAGTAACGACGGTAAAATAGTTCCATCGATATACCCAAGATATTATGAATATTGGACACGATAAAATTATAATTCTTTAGTCATTTAGTGAAAAAAAAAAAAAGACTAAATTCTAGTTATTATTGCTCTGTATAGATAACCTTAAGCCTGATTCATGAATGATTATGGGTTCATATCCTTATGTTATAAGATCAATTTGTGATTTTTTTTTCTTTTTCAGAAGATAAGAAACTGACATCATGGTGACATAATTTAATGGGTGGCTGAAAGCTTTGAAACATAATCATTAATAAGTATAGAATCCATAGTCTGGTGAAGGAGAAAAACAATGTAATTTACTAAATTATAAAACTAAGAGTGTGAATTATGCAATTTTTCCACTTGAGAACTTGCCCTCATTTTACATCTATTAACGTTGCATTTATTTAGCAGATCATGATAATTTGTAATGTATTTGTAAGCTTTTTTCTTTCTTTCTTTTTTTTAAGGTTTTTTTCTTTTTTTTCTCGTCTTTTAGAAAAGTAATTGTGCTATGCTAAAATTGGACCTTTTCCCTTTATTTATTTTTTTCAAAGAAATCTGGACCTTGTGTCCAATTAAATAAATATATTGGACTTGCTACAGTGTCGTTTACTATCGCATATATATCGACCAATGTATTCTTTATTGCACAATGTTATAATTAATGTGTTAATATAAATTTAACTTTTGAGTGTAAAAAAATGTTCTCCAATGTAATATTATTTGTTATGCTAAATTTTTCATATATGATATTTTATAGTAAATTTCTCATTAAATATAACATATGAAAAATTTGACATTTGATTACTATTAGTTGAAATGTTTATTTTTTCATATAATTAATGCAATTTTTATCTTTTTAATTATTTTAAAAATAAAAATTTACTTTTATAATTTTTAAAGCTTAATAATTATAAGAAAAAATAAACTTAATATTTCAAATAATATTATGTATTTAAGTAAAAATAAAAATAATATATTATATTATATTTTTTGATATTAAATATATAATTAATATTAACATTTATTTATATTAGATATGATGTAAAGTAAGTACTCTTTTTTTCTTTTCGAAATGGGTAATATATTTCAAAACATGAAAAGATATTACAAACGTCAATTCATACACCTGGCATCATGTCTTTCTTTTCTTTGCCAATCTATACGGTATTATACTTGAATCGTACAAAAAAGATATTACATTTGAATCTGATCGAATTATTTTCTGATTCTTTTAATGGGTGTATTTATCTTTGAATCGTACAGTCACTAGCTGGTACGAGATACATATTACATATGCTTTTTCGCTACATATGAACCTGTTATTCGACAAGTGACAAGTCTTGTATTTTTTTTTTTTTTCAAACGGGGGACTAAATGAAAATTACAAACACAATATATGATTGACCCTGCTCTTAAATGGAGTTATTTGGTTGAGAGATTCGTACTCTAATTTGAATCATGGTTCGTGATTCGTTACAGTATTTTCTCTCACAAAAAATACACGTAAATCGAAAATAATTCTAATTTTATGATTCTAAATCATGAACCAAACTTCTCCACATGACCCTCAAATGAGATAGATTCTATCAGTAAAATCTAATGGCACTCAAGGAGGAATGCGTATGTTGAGATTTAATAGTGAGAAATTAGTTTCTCAAACACCAATCATCAAGCACATATAAGATTCTTTTTAACAAGAGTTCGTGTTAGGAATACCAATTCTAATTTCAATTATTTTGTACCAATTAATATAATATAAAGTTATCATCTTTTTTATTAGTAGATGTAATTTCATATTATTAACTAACTTAATAATCTTTTAAACAACTACTAATAAAAGAATGACAACTTAAAGTGCTACACAAGTTGATATTAGGAGATTTTTTTAAGACAGTATAAGATCACGACATGTGTCATGTACATCGGCTGGAGCAAGAAGACCAAGGCTGAGGCGTGCAAAGGGATCAACACCCACCTCGATCAAGGGAATGAATGGACCTTGATCGAAAGGGAGACCGAGACCGAGACGAGATTGTGAAGAACTCCCAACACATTAAGACCGAAGCGGACCAAGATCGAGGGGAAAGTGAGAAAGACTCATGTCAAGGAGAGGATCCCAAGGCAGTGACGTTCATCCCACAATCCTATATTAATGCAGCTAACACGAATATGACATGCGTAAAACGAATAACGAAATTGAAAGTGACCTTTTTTAGATTAGTAAGCTTCTAAGGGCCTTTTGAAAAAGGAATGTCCTAGGAGAAATCCTAAAGGCAAAGGGTAGATGACATGTCACGATCAAAATGAATTAGGAATATCTATCTAATAATGATAATCAACGTAAAAATAGAAAGTGATGAAGGCTAAGAAGGGGATCCTTTTGGGAAAAAAAAGGAGGGAGACGCCATTTAGACCTATTTTAGACTTTCTTTAATCTGAATGATCATCTCTGCCTTTCCTTTCATTTTGAGATCCTTTGAATACTTGTTTGATTTGAGCGTTTAAGTGTCTTCTATAGGACAACTCTCGGTGCTCACCAGCAAATAAGTGAATGTAGAGTAGTAAAGGGGGAGGCGGAGCAACCCTTGAAAGTTGATGTTTGAAAAATCACACAAACATTTAGTATTAAAAAAGTTGAGATTAGAGTTAGTATCCATAACATTATTCTTTTAATAAAACATCTACAATCGATAAAAACTTTCGACCGATAAAAAAAAAACCACTACAAACTCCGCATAGAAGCAAATTTTGTAGAACCAAACAAATAAACAACTGCCAAACCTAAGATCTAGCGTACAAACATTAAAGCCAGAGAGTGGGGAAATCACGTTCGTTAAAAATGTGATTCAGGTTTATTATTTGTTTAAATTTAAGTGAAAAATTAAAAATAGAGTGGGAAAAATAGTGGACATTTAATTCATAGACTCATAATTATTTTTAATTTATGTGTATTTTTAATAAAAAAAAATATTATAATAAATTATGAATTATAATTCGAATCATATCACGAATCTACTAATTAAACACACTGAGAGTAATTCTGCAGTTGAATAGTAATGAGAATGACTAAGAGCACGTGAGGTCCATATACGACCGACTGTTCATAAAAAAATCTCGGATCTATAAGGCAACTGGATCTAATTCCAAGCCTCTCTCTTCCCCCCTTAAATTATTACACAAACTTTTGTGGCACGTGGAAAACGAGAGTACTAAGCACCGTGCCGCACAACGTAATAAATAAAGACAAGGACGACAGTTGTAACGAAACATTGAATTTGCACACGTTTCATCTCCAAAATACTCCACGTGTAGATAACTGACAGTTCAAACTCAGACAGAGGAGTGGAAGCGTCCCCCTAGCTGTGGGGCTCGCCCGAAGCCACGTCCGAATCCCGCTGTTTCCGCCACGTCATACAATTTGTTGTGAGTGGGCCCCACAAATGTTTTGTCCTGTTCTCCCGGTGACCTGGCAATCAAACGTCAATGAGATAAGATAGTAAGGAGGAGCCTTCGCCAGCTATAACGCATTTGCCTTTTACGAGTTTGTTTGTTTGTTTGTTTTTTTTTTTATAATTTTTTTTATGCTTTTAAAAACTGTTTTTGGTTTCCTTTTTAAGAATTTTGTTTTGAGATTTCCGAAAAAGACAGGATATCATCTCATCTGACCTTATTTTTGAAATCATTTTATTTTTATTTTATGGTTTTTATGGTTTTTTTTTTTTTTTTGGAATTCATGAGTGGATTCCCGCTATCCTAAGCCGTATGCATTGGTCGTACCACTTCTGTTCTTGCACTTGTCCCTCTCTGCTCTTTGCACCCATATTCTCTCGAATTGGCTTGTGACGACATCGTTTTGTTTACGAAATTCTTCTTACTCTCTTAGCCCTCAGGAATCCTAAGAATTTTGTCTTCTTTTTATTTTTTTAAGGCCAATTTAATTCGTTAATTTAAATTTTTAATTTAAGTTAAAATGTGATTTTATATGAGAATTTTTATTATAATAAAAAAGTTAAATGTAACTGTTTTTAAAATTTTTTTACTGTAATAAAATTTGAATTCTAAACTCGAACCGGTTAAAAGAATGGGACCTAATAATACTAGACACACTAACTCAAATCTCAATTTTTATGTATTAATAAATATAAAATGTGAATTGTCATTTTTTATTATTGGGTATTTAAAATAAGAAAATAGTATAAAATAGGTCAATATGAAAAGCTTATGAATGTATATAAGCCAATTTTTAGTTATAGAAATTAATATGCCATAACTTTTCAAGTTATGGTTCATAACCAGATAAGTTATGGACAAATTTGTCAAGTTATGGTTCATAGCCAGACAAGTTATAGACAATTATAGACAATAACTTATCAAGTTATGGTTCATAACCAGACAAATTATGGACGAAAACAGTAATTTGGCCTATTTATTAACTTATGTAAATTATTGGCCTATTAATTTTAATTCATCTCAAGTCTTAGCTTATTTCCCTCTTTCTCTCTTTAAAATATTACCACGTCAATTAATAATAAGAGATTGTATCGATCAATAAAAAAATGACAACTCCCATATCACATATCATATCAATTAATGTACAAAAATTGATATTTGAATTAGTATCCTTAGCATACTCATTAATCTTCTTTTTGGAAACAAATATATATGTATCATCAATTTTCTTAAGATTTTCCTATTCTTTATCGCTAATAGAAGTTATCGTCTGTTGATGTCATGTATCGTATAGTTGAATGTCGTATTTGTGAATTTGTGTTTTTATTACTTTTAATGTTCTATAATACACTTTCTATTTTTTTTAAGGCAAACACTTCTAGTATTTCAGTATTCTATATAACTGTTCGTAATGTATTGGATATCTATTTAGAAGCTCCATAAGTGGGACTAACTGCGTTGTGAATTATGATAAGGAGTCTTTAAAAAATCCGTCCAATTCAAAATAAACCGAACCAAATTATTAATTATTTTTAAATTATTAGGCTGTTTGGTCAGTAATTTTTTAATCTAATTTTTTTTAGGTGGTTTGGTTTGTGGTTTACACTTTTTAAACTGCTCAGTAATCCGTCCAAAAATATACATGTATAATTTTTAAAATATTTTTTATATTTATTTTAATTTTTATTGGTCATAATAAAAGTTCTACACTTATAAAATGCACTCTATCATATTTTTATTTATTTGTATTAAAACTAATGGTGAACTGTTAGATATTTGTTATTTTTAAGTTATATTATAAACTTAAATCTTATTTGTATTTTTATTGATTAACGATTTTATAATTTTTATGAATTATTAAAAACTTTTTTAGTCTTAAACTTAAACCCTGCAAATCAAACCGTCTAAACCATTTATGAGTGATTTAATTTAATTTAATTTATTTCAAAAATATCAAACAGTCTAAATCTCTCAAAAGAAAAAATTATTTTTAATTTAATTGGTGATTTCTAAAAAAAACCGCACAAACACCCCTAATTATGATTTCAAACACTATTGAAGTTATCTAACAAAAAAAAACACTATTCATAGCTATTATTTATCTTTCTTAATTATATATAAAATATATGGCGTGACTTTCAAAAATAGAGATTATCAATGGGTGCCTAAAACCTAATTTTTGCTTTACAGTCGTCAATATTTTAAAAAATTGATTCTTTCTTTCTTTCTTTTTTTTTTTTTTTCCTTTTCATTTTGTTTGACAACGACATACAATGATTTTCGTCCGCTCCAATCTGACTTTAGGTATTCAGCCTTTTACATTACACTAGAGAATGGACGCAACCATATGTAAATTTTTAAAATAACTAACTTAACATATTTGAGATAATAGGACACTCGTTCGGAAAATGAATAAATAATTTATCATCTTAAATAAAAAAATAATAATAGATTGAGAGAAGAAAACATAAATATATCCAGTAATTTCTCTAATTGGTTAGGACCAAGTTTCTTTCTTTTCTTTTCTTTTCTTTTCTTTTCTTTTCTTTTTTTAAGTAAAGTTGGACCAAGTTTTTCTTAGTTACATAAGTCCTTTTTTTCATTTAAAAAAAAGATTTGATAATAGATGAGCTATTACTAGCTAGGTTCAAGGCTAAAATAATACAAATCCACGTAAAAGCATGATATTTATTGGGTATATATTCTCGTTCATTTTACCGATTTAAGTTTTTAATTTTAGATTTTTACAGTAAAAAATTTTCATAAAATATCACATTTATTTTCTTTTTATTACAATAAAAAATTATCAGAAAATATCACATCACAATTCGAATTAAAAATTTAAATTCACAAAGTGAACGAAACATGGTCCACACCTTAGGGGGGTTTCTTGACTTTATTCCTTCCGCAAATTAAATAATAATTAATGCTTTGAAGACGTTAGGTGGAGATGTGACCTGAGTAACTGTATAAACTATAAAGCTATCTAGTTATTCTTTAATTAAACTCTCGGATTTGCACAATAATAACAATAATTTAAAAAGTAGTGCGATTCAAAAGCCGTGTTTTAATTTGAAACTGCCATCTTCCGAACTGACTACCACCAAAAAAATATGGACATACCAATTACCCCTCTCTCTCTCTCTCTCTCTCTCTCTCTCTCTCTCTCTGTGATATTGCCCCCTCAACTACTCCTTTCTCTATCATTATTATTATTGCTTTTATGTGTATATAGACACTCACGCACTTATATATATATATATATGTGTGTGTGTGTGTGTATATATGTTGCTTCTTCATCAATCATCACTGTTCGTTGTTGTATATGTTCCAACTATATATATGTAGAAAATATTTCTATACTGCAAATGAATGTAATATTAACCACTTCCCAACCTAAAAAAAAAAAAGAAATATTATAAGTTCATGAATCCTATACTATTTTTGCCATATTTCTAAAGGAGTGAGAATGATGTTTTTTAAATTAAATAAATTGTTCCTCATGAATTTTACTTTGTTGCGTACGTAGAAAACCAAACTCGGAAGTTGGAACTTATCCCATATGAATTTAGATAGAATCGAAATTTGACATGTCCTTTTCTTGAGGTTTAATTTATTGGGAAAAAGAAAATGCATCTTCAACGTCCATATAGACCAAGAAATTAAAAGGAAAATAATATTTAAAAAACACTATAATGTTGGCAAACGACATAAAATCGAACAATATCTTCATCTTAATATTTTATTAAACCAACATAATTTTTTTTTCCTCTTCTACACAACATAAGTTCGATTAGAGAGGGTTCGAGTCACCGACAACAGAACACGGTTGTATCATTGATCCAATATGAAAATCCAAATTAATAATTTTCTTCTTTCTTTCTTTTTTATTTCACACTCTAATATCCGCTCGAGGAAATTATTGAATCGACAAATGGGAAAGATGGTCAAAAGCAGCAATCGAAATAGCATTATTCTCGTGTGACAATTGACAAATGAATGATTGGTTTTTATTTTAATTAATTTTCTTTGCTAGAAGTAAATTCCAATAGTAGTGATTGGGCAATTTCGGTTGATTAAAGTCTAACTTTGAGAACAGCTGCCAAAACGACATATTTCCATATTTATGTTGCAATCTTTTTTATGTGTACAGGTTTTCCAAGTAATTTCCCTACCTAGCTGTTCTACTTAGACTACTTTATACCAGAATTTGGCTGATTATGGTCTATAAATTATTGTAGTCTTAGTCTAGTAAATTACAAATAATAACCTACATCCTCATCAATTTGCAATGTCACGCCAAACATTTCCTAATTAAGCACCAATGTAAAAGGAAAAAGAAAAGAAAAATCTTTGTCGATAGAAAAGAAAAGTTCACAGTTGTATGGCATTAAGGAATATATATATAT
>NW_010360676.1:83068-91003 GCF_000414095.1 Morus notabilis | reverse complement strand
ATATATATTTTTTTTTTTTTTTGTGTGGCTCCTTTTTTAATCTTTTCTTTAGTTTAGTACTTCTGTCCATTTCAAAGGAGTTTGTGGGTGGGGCAGTCAATTAGTCTTACTACTTTCCCTTACTAATTTACTAATTAAAGCCTATATATAACTGGTTACAACTAAAATAAACTTTGCAGCGCCAAAGTCTAAGCTTATGATTTAATTAAGATATGGGGATTGCTTTAACTAAGATCATCATATCCTTTTTTCTACCTTACTTCCAACTTAAAACTTGGTGCCAATCTTTCTTAATACAACCGAGTAAAGACATATTGATGGAATCTAAGCAACATTGCTTCCCACTTTAGCATTGCACTTATCCTCGCCACTTTACCAAGTGTACTTAGAAGACTAGTCACATAATTTCTTTCCCAATTATGAGTTCTTTAAACAAAATCCCTGTGTATTGAATAGTTATAGCCATATTCGAATAAGGTTGTTATTTTTTGTGTCCATATCCTATATTTTGTAATAATATTACATACAACCAAAGCGGTAGCTTAATAACATCAGATTTACTCTCGACTAGTTGTGTCCATATCCAGTATTTTGAAAGCACTTGTAACTATTTATAACCTACTAATTAAATGTTCATTGGCACATAGTATGAATGAAGTGGCATGCTTTATCTTCATATGCGACTAGTTATAACTCAATGTAAATATTTCTTAGAGCCTCTTCTACGTCACACGTATTGTTACCCCTCGCCGGGGAAAAAAAAATATACATATACATAAACGCATTTAATTGTCAGCTTTAAGTAGATAACTTTTTGAAACGGAACCAGAAATTCATGCCCAAATTTTAGGGCACTTTTGATTTTCAATAGGGAAGCAAGAAAAAAAACTGATAAACAAGCTGGGTATCACAAGGCCCCCCCATAGCACATTATTGAGACGCCGAAAGGAAGATAAGTTAAGTGGGGATGTCATTTCCAACACATGACACAAAACTGGTGGATGTGGAACCTAGGGAGGAGAATATAACAAGAATATGCATTACAAATGTGCTCCAAATAGGCATCATAGCTAGACATGCATAGAAACAAAAATTGCATATATACCTCCAAAAAACTTATATTAGAAAAAGTACTATTTTTAAAAAAAAAAAAAAA
Organism: Morus notabilis; assembly: GCF_000414095.1. NCBI lineage: Eukaryota > Viridiplantae > Streptophyta > Magnoliopsida > Rosales > Moraceae > Morus > Morus notabilis. The sequence continues at coordinate 89,847 of NW_010360676.1, read as the reverse complement.
AAAAAAAAAAAAAAAAAAAAAGAGCAGTGAGAGAGGTGCCCTTAACCACAAGCCAATGATATGGGGCATTTGTCAAAGAGGGTGGAGCCCTTTGTCCCCTTCATCTCCTGAGGTAGGCCTGTGGGTTAGGTCAGAAGTCATTACTTTAGTAGTGCCTGAGAGGTCATGGGTTATCCACAATATGTTACTTAGGCAGCCAAGCCAAGATAATCCAAAAAAATAAAACCAAAGTTTCAAGTGAAAGTAATTATGGCAGCATGCAAAAGAAATCACTTCCACATAATATGATGGATTTGCCCTTTCTTTTTGAAGTAGACTCTAGCCTAACTCCTCTAACAGTGGCATGTCACACTAATTATAGGAAAATTCCACTTGGGGCCCCAAATCACAAACCACTGTTGGGTTTGAATTTTCTGAATTTGTGATTTGATTTCTAACACATATCATCCCCATGTTCCTTGTATATTTGTTATTATTCTCTGCTTTTGAAGTGGCCTAGATATGCATATCTTTCTTTTATTCTTGTGTTCTTATTTCCTGACCATAATGGGTTAGAATCTTTTTTCTTAAGCTCAAATGCAATATAACTCAATTTGGATATCATTCTATATCACTTAATATGTGTGGCCTATTTATCGTCCTCACATTAATCTCAGATTGCAACCTTTTTTTTTTTGTTATAGTGAATACATCACAAAGTATAAATACAGTTTTCGCATTGAGATTTTTGGTGTTTTTATTTTTTCTTTTGTGATTTTATTAACCTTAATAGTATAGAATTAGGGAGTCTAATTCTTAATACCCTTGTCAAACGGTTTACAGTTAAGATTTAGAGCATAAATATCTCAAAACTTAGATTTAGAAGAAGAGAAAAGGAGATCGTGAAAATGCCAGTGAAGGAATTTTAACAAGTCAAGAAAACCGCCTAACAGTACCAAACTTAATAATGGTTTCAAAGTTTCAGTAATTGGACGGTAGGTTTGGTCGTCTTATTGAAAATGACCCTTAACTGTTAAAGAATACAAAAATAAAAAGTATATAAATACTTGTTTCTTCCCAATTAAGTTATGTGGAATAACTAATGTAGTTGCAATCTGTTTTTGACTTTGTCAAGATGGAGACCATAGGCTTAATCTTGTTAAAAGCCTAACTGAATGACAACTGAAACTGCTGACTACAAACATGGTTTTTAACCCCCGTTTAATTCGCTAGTTTAAATTTTAATTAAAAACATGATAATTTTTTTGTTTGAGCAGAAAAATTCAAACTGTATGGTTTAAATTGTAGTTCGAATTAGCATTTAGATGTGTAGTTAAAATTTTAATCTGAACTGTGAATAAAATTTAAATTTGTGTTTGGTAAGTGTGAAAAGCAGAGAAAGTGAGCACTTTTTTATTGTCAAAAATAGTTTGAACGATTAAACTTAAAGAGTGAGCTAAACTCAAAATTGGACAGTTTAACTTAGTTTAAACGGGATATATAATTCGAACTGTCTACTTATCAAACACAAATTTAAACTGTGTTTACTATTTGAACTGAGTTAAATTTAGCTAAATTAGTAAAACAAATCTGCTCTAAGTTTCCGAGAAAAATGAATTTGGAATTTAGAGTCTCATTCTTGGGCAAACAAAATTGCACAAAATCCTTGTTTGGTTCACATGAAAACCCCAAATTGAAAATACTAGGAACATTATGTAACATTTAGGGCACGTTCTTTTGTCTAAAAAACTCAGAAAAAGACAATTCGAGTTCCAACTTTATTCAAGTTCACGTTCTTTTAAGTTTCAACTTTATTCAACTTTACTCAACTTTATTTAAATTACAACTTCAACTCAAGTTATAATTCAAATTCAACTAAAAAATTATACTCAAATTACATTTCAAAAGAACAACCTTTTAGTATGTGGATCTTTCATCTGGGTATTTTTCAGATAAAATTACATGGCTTCACTAGATCATAAAATTGTGCCTTATCTTTTATTATTTATTTATTTTTAAATTATTACTTATCTCAAAGAGAGGTGTGAACAAAACCGGCAAAATTGACGCGTAAAGGGTTGAACAGTTTGATGGAGCTAACCTCCAACAATACTCTGCTGTTCACTCCATTTGTCATCTCTTAACTGTTACAGAGGATAACAAAAAACGTGTGTGAGAGATTTCTGTTTGTCTTCATGGAAAATGGCATCTCACTTTCTTCCGAGAGAGAGAGAGAGAGAGAAGAAAAATAAAATAAAATAAAAAGGGTGGTTGAGTGGTAGCGTCCGGGCTGTTGTGGGGGTCTATAAAACTCCCAACAATGATTGAAAGCAAGCTACAACTTGATTGAAATATTGAAGAAAAGTAAAAATTTTCTTATTCCAAGTACTAAAGCTTCCAAAGCTATCAACATCATGGCTGATTAGAGAATGGGAATTGAAGCACTCATTACATTCCTAAAGGCTTATCTCTACAACCCCAGTTGTTTTCATTAATAAAAAGACAAGTAAAACAAAGTTAAGGTTATAAGATTATCCCATCAAAAAAGCTACTTGGCACTTGCCATCATGCCTTTGAACTGGTTAGCACTACAATCATCAATTGTTTTATACACTTACGTACGTGTATATATATATATATATAATATATAATATATGAACAGTTAGTTTTATTAATTTGAATTACAACTAAAGTTTTCATTATAATATTTTCTCTTACAAATATTTAAAAAAAATTTCTCTAGTATTCTCTCTTTTTTAAGAACACTGACGTTCCTTACTTATCAGTCATCAGATCTGTATTATTTTTTTAATTTAATTTGACTTCTAATCAATTTTAATACAGATGTGACGGCTAATAAATAGAAAACACTAATATTCTCAAAAAAAAGAAGAAAAACACTAATATTCTCAAAAAAAGAAGAAACACCAGAGAAAGTCCTGTTAGGATTTTTAATCCTATGTGGCACAAATCTTCCTATGTGGCATTTGAGATTGGCGTGAGATTTGTGCATTTTTATTGTCATCCTTATATCAAATTAATTTAATTATATGTTGATGTTTTTACACATTATTTTCATATTTTGTTGATAGATTTCTTCGTGATTTGTTTCCATAAATAGCCTGATTTGATTGGATACTTATAGATTTTGTTGGCTTTCAACACAGGTTGATTTGTGGGCTATATTCAGATTATTTGCATGATAAAGTTACCGGCTTATGAGATAATATTTTTGATTTGCTGATCACAAATTTATCTCATCTATTTTTGGCAAACTTTTGTGATTTCAATTTTTGTAGTTTTGATCCTTGCGCATAATTGAGTCTTGGGTCATTAAGGATCAATTCATTCTTTGATTGCGTTTATTTGAACATTTCATTCAAGATTTTTCTGATCAATCTCGGATTATGATTGAATTCATTTTTGTTAACAAATCACGAGTTGTCTATTCAGTTTGTTTTGACAGCTACAGGTTCAGATATTCGGCTCACATAATGACAGCTAGATTTAATAAAGCAATTCAATCAAGAAGATTGCAATCAAATATTATCTTTGATCAAGTGGAGAGACTCTAGACCTCTCTCATATCCGGATTCATTATTTAAGGATGTCTCATCAAGACCTTTATGTGTAGAGAGCACAGACTAAAATTGAGAGATCATTTTGTGAGAGTAAATTGAGTGATCTCATTTTGTGCTTAAGAGTGAGAGAAAATCAGAGTGTTCTTTTGGCTTTATTTGTAACTCTCAAACCCTGTAGTATGTGAACTTTGTGAGGATTCGGAGTAGGTCTGAGGAGGAGCCGAAGGTGGATCGTGATGCTCGGAGTAAGTCAAAAGGAATGAAGGCGGGCATTGTGCTTGGAGTAGGTCAGGAGGTCCGAAGGCAAGCAGAAGACTCGGAGTAAGGTGAGGAGTTTGAAGACGAGTCAAGAGGAGTCACCGTGAGTTAGGAATTGGTGTAGATTCAGGGAGTTTCTTGAAATTTCAAGCTTTGTAACTGTTTTTAGTAATAGTGGAATCTTCTTTGTGCTGGTGTGATCAGCACACGTGGTTTCTTTTCCAAAATAATTTTTGGCCACGTTAAATAACCATATCACTGTATTCATTTGATTATTCCGCATTTTACTTTGCAATATTTTTGGTTTCTATTTAAAAATGGTTGATTTAACCATTCTGTGCGTACAAAACTCTATTATTGGGTATGTATGGTCTAATAAGTCTCAAATTCAAATTCAAATTTAACTTTTTCTGTTACAGTCATATTTTTTTCTCACATAATTCACTTTTAATTCAAGTTCTCAACTTAGATGAGCGAAATGATTAACACGTTTAATTTCTTTCCTGAGCTGCCTTTATTTATTTTTAGTAGTTGGTGACAAGAGCAATAATTCAACTAACACATTGTTGGGGGAGGGGGACTACTCGGCTCAGAAAATTCTTGTCGCCTCGGTGCGGGTCTCAAGCCCTTCAGGTCCTCACAAATAACGACAATGTATCATGCATTGATGAAAGGTTTTGTTGTGTGACGCCAATTACAAACAAAAACCAAAGCATTTTTGGGAACCAAATTGGTAATTTACATACAGCAAAGAGATTTGCATGAATGACGCAGGACATATGTGTACGGGTATTCTTCTGCTAGGTCATGCCTAAACTTTTAAGCAATGGCCATGTATAAAATCCGTGTTGTTTGTTGTTGTGCGACTCACGTGAGTCATATGTATCAACGGTTGAGATTTTGCACTCACTATATATAACATTATTATTTTTTTTTTTTTTGTAGTCGGATAAAAATGACGGCCTTTTTAAAGGGGTGAAGCTTAGCTTGGTTTAAAAAGTTATGGAAACATTGAGTTGTTATGGTTTTGATTACATTATAATGTTTTTTTTTTAAAAAAAATTTAAATTTCAAAAGTCAAAATACAAAATTACTAATTTAAACCTATAAACCAAACAATCTTTATTCATTCAACCCCCAATCTCTCTCCTCCTTTGCGGTTAAAAATAGGCATTCCAATCACACCCGAAGCTACTAAAAATCATAGATCCGAAAAAGATTACTTGTAGCAAGTGATATGCACAACAACTTTAATTTGAAGAGAAATATGTGCTGAAATTGTTAAATGGGCTGAAAGCCAGATCAAAAAGAAAGAGTGCCTAAATCACATATTAAACATCTTAACAATTCAGTAATTTAGCGATTTGGGATCAAATTCCATTGGTCATAAAAATTCGCTTCTCCAAGCTTCTAACTTTATTTATTTATTTTTTGATAGGATCTAATTTTAACTTTAAAATTTTTTGTTAATGTAAACGAAAAGGTAAATAAATAACTCTTAAAGTGTATAAGTTTAGATTTTTACTTTTTAATTTTAGTTAATATCATTTTTAATTAAATAATAATATTAATCAAAAAGATATTAATTAAAAGTAAGAAGTGAAAATTTAAACTCATGCACTCGAAAGATAAGTTCATAAATTTTCTCTAATACAAACCCCCTAAATCAATTCGTGAAAAAAGTGTTTCCAAATGTGAGGTTGTCACTTTGAGAATTTTCTTAAAGCTTCAAAGCACTTGCTTTCTAATTTTAAAAAAGTGTTTCCAAATGTGAGGTTGTCACTTTGCGAATTTTCTTAAAGCTTCAAAGCACTTGCTTTCTAATTTTAATGATAATAAAAAGAAATCCTAATTAAAGATTCGGAACGACTCATTTACCTTCATATACTAACGCTGACAATGTTTAAGAAATCGAAGTTTCACTCAATAAGATTAGTTTGCAATATCATCACACTTGAGGCTGAGTTTTGACAATAAAATAAGCTCTCATTGTATTAAAACGAGTCGTCGCCAAAAATTAAGCAAGAGAATTATATCCTGCGAGTGGTTTGCGAGAAAAAAAAAAAAATCAGAAATATCGTGATAAACAATAATTACTTATATCGCTTCACTTAAAAATAAATAATTATCATTTAATTAATAAAAAATAATTATCATTTAATTAATAAAAAATAAAAAATCATAATAACATCTAATTATTTAACATGACATAAACGAGACGAGAATTATTTTCATGCCGTTGTTCTTTCCAGGTATTATCTTGAGATTAAAATTAAAGTAGTATGGAGTAGAACATGCACAAATCATCATGCTCGGCTTAATCAAAATGGGCCTAATTAATTCTCCGCGCCAGCCCATAATAACAAAGCCATTTAAGCCCAACTCACGAACCCTGAATCTAAATCGGCCCATACGAATTTTCTTTCCTCCCAAAAAACGCGACACGAGACACGAGGTAGCGATATCCACGTGTCAACTCCCACGAAGTTCTCAACAGTCAACAAGCGAGAAATAGATACTACCTCCAATTCTCGGACGAATCCAAACCCAAACCCGCAAGATCTCCACCGTCAGATCAATCCGATTGTCCTCATCACCGTCGTCGCCAAATCCGATGGACGAGCGTCATCCTCCGAAACGAGTCGTCGTCTGCGGCGGCGGAGTAATCGGCGTCTGCGCGGCCTACTTCCTCTCCAAGAAGGGCGCCGCCGTCACGCTCGTCGAGAAATCTTCCGTCGCCTGCGCCGCGTCCGGAAAAGCCGGCGGATTCCTCGCCCTCGACTGGTGCGATGGTAGGCCCCTCTCCTCCCTCGCCCGCGCCAGCTTCAATCTCCACCGTTCGCTGGCGGAAGATCTCGACGGCGCGCGATCGTACGGCTACAGACCCCTCACTACTCTCAGCCTCACCGTCACCGAGTCCAATAACCCTCCCTCCGGTTCCCGACCCTCCGGTAGCTCCAA
>NW_010360676.1:74575-81082 GCF_000414095.1 Morus notabilis | reverse complement strand
CGGTGTGATGATTTATTTAATACATTTATATTTTACTTGTGTTATGTTTCATGTTTGATTTGCTTTAAGCCGATAGTGAAGGTTAGTAAGGACGATCAACAATCTCAATTGTTCTTATTATCGTTTTATTAATTCAAACTTGTACTTTTATTAGATAAGCATGTTTAAACGAGGAATAATAATCCAAATTCAAATAAATACTATATTTCATATTTCTCAGGTTTTTTTTATATATGTATTTTAAAATTGTTCGGTTTCCGATTATTATAGTATCTCAAGTTTCACAACAAGACCAGAACACTATTTGAACGGTCTAAGTCCAATTTCAGATTGTTAGCATACGGTTATGATGTGGAACCGAACTAACATTCTATAAATCATTAGGGGCCCGTTTAGTTTGCTGATTCGAGTTGAGATGTGACTGTTGTTGAAAGCCTTTTATTGTAGTAAAAAAGTGAGATGTGACTGTTTCTGAGAGCTTTTTACTGTAATAAAACTCAAATTCTAAACTCGAATCGGTGAAATAAACGGGACCTAGATTGATATAGTGCAATCACTTTCGGTCTACACTCTATAGCCCTAGTTCCTCAACCATATTCCAATTTTTATATCATTCTTTTTTAGTTTGCTCTCAATTGTCACTTCCAAAAATATGATCGTTTTCCAATCTATTCTCATTTGATGTTGTTAGGGTTGTCTTTTTCTCTAGTCATTCTCATCTTTCAATTGCTGTCGTTTTTATAAATATTTGTCGTTTTTATTACATGCTGTTATTTTTCTCATGCAGCCTGCATCGTCCTCTCCCGAGACTCCTCAAAATGGTAACCGGCAACGACAGGCTGCACAAATTTCTTCTCTACAAAACGAAAAGAAAATCAGATCAATCAGTGCTCTCTAAGACCCAAAAACTCATGATTCATCAGCCGAGAAAGAAAGCCTCGGATTCGAACAGGACCACTGCTAGCTGTTTTTCCTTGACCTGTGGTTTTCGCGGCAAATTTAAAGCTTAATGATTCAATTAATTAATTGTTTCATTTATATATGACGATGTATGAAAGGTTTGATTTTGCGAATGATGACTTTCAAAATGCGCGCAAACCATCCCTTCCATTTTCGTTGAGCTTTTTTTGCCTTTATTTTTTCTCCCTCGCCTTTTGCGCATCTTTTATTTTGCATATTAGCGTACTTGTGCTGGTGCATGCTTTTTCTTTGCTGAAGTAATGAGATGCAATTTATTCCTCGAATCCAAGGGCGTCCCCACATAAGTTTGGAATTGGATCTCAAAGCCGACAAGCCCACTAGGCCTATGGCATTAGCCATTAGCCACTACTACTCTCACCTATTTCTTCTTCAAGAAGCATGGTAAAAGTGAATTCATGTGAGAGAAAATACTGTATCAAAAAAAATTGAATTTAAATTTTTATAAAAGAAAATACTATAACAAAAACTTGAGTTATGATTCGAACTAACAGAACAAATGAGGCCTAATAAATAAATCCTAAGTACTTTCAAGCAGAGAGAAAAAAGAGGTTTCTGCTCATAAATATAAGGAATTACTACAATAAAATAATTGATATCATTGTGTACATAGGTTTTCGACAGAGAGAGAACATATTTATGTAGAATTTCCATTACCTTACCAATATAATTTACATAACTTTTATGTTTTAATTTTTACTGATATGATCATCAATGTGCTATTATCCAACCATATTTCATAAATGCAATATTTTGAGTCTTACATGAGTGAACTTAATTATGGCAAATATTAGATTTTTAAAAAGTGCAAAAGACTAGGGAAGAAAAATAAACTTATTGTTCAATTCTTTTAGGGTAAAAAGGTACCATGCATTTTCTTTCTTCAGTTTAGAATAAGAAAATAAACAATAAACAACAAATTAGTCAATTGTGTCTACTTCAACCAGTAAGTGATGTAATGTCATTTTCTCTTTACCCAAAAGCAAAAAAGGTATAGTGATGCCATAACATTCACGCATGTGTTTTCACAAAAGGGGTTGATCATGGTATTATCCCACATCATGTTCTGCCCTCCTAGACAGCTCTTACAATTACACAAATTATTGTAATCTATATATATATATATATATATATATCTAAAAGATTCATAAGATCACACTCAATTCCTCTTAATAATTGCATATATTCTCCCAATAATTTCAGGTATACATACAATAATTGAGATGAATGTTGTTTTTCTGTAATGAGATCTAAGCCATGACCTCTGCTAAAATCTTCAACTTGTGGACAGAAGTTAAGACAAATATTGCCAGAAAATAAAAAAACCAATTAATTAACTGTGTTTGAAAAGCTGCCTCAAAAAGGAGAGGCCAAGACCGTGACCTCCTCCTGTACATATACATACATACATACGTAAATGAATATATATATATATATATATATATAATTCACGGGACTGAAATTCCGTGTAACGAAGCCGTACCACTTGGTTTTGCCGACTAAAAATGTGTCCATTTGCATGCCCCATAACATCTTTTATTTATTTTTGGGCAGGTTTACATACTCAAAAAGCGTAATTAGCAAGTGACGAGCATGTGCTTTTGCAGCCTATACATTATTTTGTTACTTGTTTTCTTTTTGGATGTTTATGTTTTATTTGTTTTATATGGTAAAACTAATACTACCTCTTTTGGTCACGTACGTCAAGTATCCTTTAAGTAATGAGCAAGGGATTGATGAATGGTTTTCTAGGTCTTAGGCAGGATATATATAGATGCATATTCCCACCGCCCCAAAAGCATGTTATTGAGTGGTAAAAAGTTACCGCATTATTATTTTAATTAAAAATTTTAGTTTAATCACACCCTTAAAGAAAAACTTTAATTTAATCACACTCTAGTTCCTAATTTCATCACTAATTACAGTCTATTGTTTTTTATTTATTAATTAAATTACAATTGTTTATTTTTGAATGAAATGATATAAAAAATATTTTTAATCATCTTAAGTGGTGTTTCTGATTTTTTTCCCTTAGTTTAAATCTCAGTTATTAAACAATGAAAACTGATTTGGGCATTGAAAATTTTCAATTTTTATTATATAAAACACTTGCTACGTTGTTTAACTCATTTTGGTTTTTTTTTTTTTTTTTTTGTCCGTTTCCCCCTAGCTATGAGACGAAGTCACCGAGAGAAGTGGAAATATGGCTAGGGTCGGCAATATGGGTCACGACACGACTCGAAAACGACACGAATTTTGTGGGTTAGGGTTGAGAAAAAAGAGGTTCAGGTCAAAATTGGGTCGACCTGAAATTGACACGAAAAATACGGGTTAATTTCGGGTTGGACCCGCCTAACCCGAACACGACACGAAACTCGTAAAAAACTAAAAAATACATATATTTTTCATTTCATATTTTAAATTTTATTATGAACTTGTGATATCATGATAGTTATACTCAAAATCTTATACTATTATTTGCTTAATTTCAATGGATGTTATTGTAATTTAGTGTGTTATGAATTTTAAGTTATTTTTAATATGTAAAAAACTAAATAAAAGTATACAATTTTCGTGTCAATTTCGGGTTCACGGGTCAATTTCGTGTCACGGGTCATTTTCGGGTCGTGTCGTGTCAGCTCGTAAAGTGGTCGTGTCGTGTTCGTGTTGCGGTTTTTAAAAAATTTCGTGTCACGGGTCGTGTTCGGGTTGACTGAAAATTTTAAAAAAATGATCAAAACACGACACGAACACGATACGTGACACGAATTGACACTCCTGAATATGGCCAAGCCCTAAGGAAGTAGCCTCAACTAGTCATGTGTTCGTCAGGTGGCCTATATCTATAGCTAGCTTTTTCTCAGTAGCAAACCTTAAAAGCAAATTTTTAAGGTTATAAAATTGCAAATATGCGTAGCTATAGCCCAAAGATCTCATTTAATTAACTTGTTTTGGTAAGATGATTTGTATTATGATTCGAATTATAGTTCGTAGTTTGTTACAGTTTTTTTTTATTATAAAAAATACTCATAAATTAAGAATAATTATGAATCATAATTCTTAATTCATAAATTAGTACTCATTCATTTCACCGATTCGAGTTTTCAGTTCTAGGTTTTTACAGTAAAAAGCTCTCAGAAAATATCACGTTTAACTTTTTCTGCTATAGTGAAAAGTTCTTACAAAATATCACATCTCAGTTCGAATTAAAAACTCGAATCCGTAAAGTGAACGATGCATAAATATTTATGTACTTCACAAATAGCTAGCTTTTTTTTTTTTCTTTTTCTTTTTTTTTTTGGTGGGGAAAATTCATTTCTACATAGAGTACTTGCTACTTAAATTCAGTCTTATTAGTGCAAAGAGAGTCCTTTTGACTTTGGGATCTTAAAACTCAATGGCTGAACACCCTATTTGCCCCAATGGCAATAGAATCTGAATCCGCCTTTCATGCATGATTGTCGTGTACTTTAACCATTAAAAAAAAATGAACAACTTTAACGTATTCATTTATGATCTTGCAAGCTAGCAGTTTTGGGTTTTGGTGATACATAACCGCTGACTAGTGACAGCACAAAATTACATGCCATTTTCTTCGTAATTGTACCTGCGTGTCAATAAAGGATGAGGGTGAAACTGAAAGGGAAAAAAAAAAAAAAAAAACAAGATCCGTTTCATTGGGGAAAAAAAAGTAAAAAGTGGTTCAGAGCCAAAAAAAAAAAAAAAAAAAAAAAGAAAAGGTTGAAAGATGGCTAGTGTTCGATTATATATCTATATACAGTCCAATCTATTTTCTCAAGTAATTAATTATTTGTACGACTTTTTCACCTGGTTTTTTGCCCCTCCCTGCAAAGTATTTGTAATGTACTATCTAGCCAGAGATCATGTCAGACTCTTTCATGGCATTATGTTCTTGGATTTTTTTTCATTGCGTTAGAATCTCTGTTTGCCTCCGTTAGTAGATCAATGGAATAAATTATAAATAATGAATAACAAGTTAAAATACATATTTCCACGTTCACTGAACCGACAAGTAAGATGTGATAAATAGGCCCTTCTACAAGCAAAACGTCCCTAGCTAGTAAGTTCACTTCATGCATGATGTTCTTTTTAGAGGAAAAAAAAAGGAGAGAAAATAATGCTCGTTCATTTTATCGATTTGAGTTTAGAATTTAAATTTTGTTATAGTAAAAAGTTATAAAAAACAGTCACATTTAACTTTTTTACTACAGTAAAAAGCTCTCAAATAAAATCAAATCTCAACTCAAATTAAAAGCTCGAATTAACGGGCTAAACGGATCCTAGTTTTCTATCTCTACTGATTGTGAGTGTTTTTAAATGTTGAATCTTGTCAAAATCATATCATAATATAAGATTATATACGTCATAAAAATAGCTATTCATAGAAATAATTATTAATAGATAGATTTTCATTGAGTTATAATATTTGTCATTTAATACGAGTTGATAATTTAAAACTGTGTCTAGACTTTTTTTACATACCTTCAGTTTTTTTTTTTTAAATACATTAATATCACATAATTCACTCAAAATGATATAACTATTAGAAAATTCTTAAAATGCAATCAATAATGTCAACATAAAATTATCATCCAAAATCTTAGAACTTTTTTATTTTTACTAATTAAGCATTAAGATAATTTACATCAGAGTGAGGACTAGTTTCTATTTATAGACAATGAAGGAGTATAATACATCAAAATACAGCAATTTAGAATAGGTACAAACTTGTATTGTATCTATAGGTTACAACTATTTATAAAATACATACAAGAAAAGTCAAAACTCTTCGAGCAAACGTACCTGTTAGAAAAGTCACAACTTTTCAAAAAAAATAACTCTTATTGAAAAGGTCATACATCTTCCTTTCAAAAAAAAAAAAAAGAAAAGTCATATATCTTCGTATAGATACACCTATTTGAAAATTTACAACTTTTCATTAAAAAAAAATGCTATAAGAAAAATCACAATTCTTCATATAGGATTTATACACCTCTTAATTATTTAACCATAATAACCACATTTACAATACGTGAGAAAAATATTAGACTCTGTTTATTTTACCGATTTGAGTTTATAATTTTAATTTTTATACAATAAAAAACGCTAAAAAATAATTATATTTAAATTTTTTACTACAATAAAATTTTTTTATATAAAATCACATCTTAACTTAAATTAAAAATTTAAACCAACAAACTAAGGGTCTGTTTGGTAGCATTTCCATTTTCGTTTCTCACATTTTTCGATGTAAAAAATTGAAAACGGAGATAAAAAACGTGTTTGGCAAAATTTGTATTAGAAAACAAAAACGAAAATGGCTTCGTCGTTTTTCGGAATTTTGAAAACGGAAAAAAGCCGTTTTCGTTTTCTTGTTTTCATTTTCGGTTTCTTCTTCTTCTTTCTTCATTCTTGATTTCAGTTTTTTTTTTCTTTTCTTCTCTCTCTTCTCCGGCCGAAGAAGAGGCGGGAGATCCGGCGAACACCACCGTCGCTCCTCTCCAACTG
>NW_010360676.1:71052-74357 GCF_000414095.1 Morus notabilis | reverse complement strand
ACCGTCGTTTTTCTTCTAGTAACATATATAATGTTATATTAATATACTTATTTAATATATTTAATATTATTATTTATTTAATATATTTAATAATAATATTTATTTAATATATTTAATATTATTATTTATTTAATATTTATTATTTTAAATATTATTACATGTTTTCAAAAATTAAACCACCAAACACAATTTCAGTTTTTTTAAAACTGAAAACAATTTCAGAATAAAACTACCAAACGTATTTTCAGAAATGATTCCAAAATGAAAATAAAAACGTTTTCATTTTTATTTTCATACAGAAAACAAAAACGTTTTGAAATCAATTTCAAACACACCCTAAATGGCTCTTTAATAGTCTCCTATTAGACTTGCATTTTTCCAACAACACCGATTTCCACGTGGCTTTCACATTGCAGAAGACAGAGAAAAAAAGCCGTTGCAAGTTACAAGTAATAGTGCCCACATCATGCCGAGCCGTGCTCTCGAATAGTGTTTTCGAATATTAAATTACATATAGACCACGTAGAAGATCTTAAAATAACCCAATAAACTACGAAACCTATGATATTTTCAAAGGAAAAAAAAAAACTATGATAAAAATCATGCTGTTCAAAAGCAGTGTTCTATTGATCAGAATCATAGATATTTTTTTTTTGTAGAAATTTGAAAAATGAATTAATAAATTCATGATGAGAAAGAAACGTCGGTTTGGTTGATTTTTGGTATTAATTCAATGTTGATGCCATAGTACTAGCATGTTGTGAAAAATGCCGACTTGAGTGGGTCGGGGATGGCCATTCCGAAGCTATTTTCTCTCGACAATCTTCCGCAAACAGCCATGGCCCAAGCCCTCCACCTTCAACAGTCTTATAACCTCTTTTTCTTGTTGCTCTTACCTGCTTTTCGCATAAAGTTAAGGGTAATTTTGCTTTGGAGCCTTTCAAACAATTCAATTTTATTGTTTCTTTAATTGAAAAATAAATGGATTAAAGACCGAGAGTAAAAAGGGTCTTATATTTTGATTTCTTTTAACATGAAAAAATATACCCTTTTTATGATTTCAATTGTGATTTAACTTATGCATATATTAGACAATGAGAGATTCCTAAACTTGGTAATTATGCATGCAAAAGTGATTGGTCCGTCCACCAAACTAAAGCAGGAATCAGATCTTTCAATCTTGGATTTATATAATACCAAGCGGGGTTCACCCACTTTCTGCCAATTAACCGTTTTATAATGAGGTTGGCAAAAGCTGCAAGAAAGAATTTCAAAAAGGGCAAAAAAGAGGAGAAAGGATAGAGAAAAGAATAGGATGATGATGGATGTGATGATGCATTCCCATTTCCAGATTAGTTATTGGAGTTCGGAATCCAGCATCTCTGTGTTGTATAGCATAAACCAGCTAAAAAAAGAACATTAGGTTTTTATTTTTATTTTTATATATATATATATATATAGTTTTTAATCTCCTTTGACGCAAAAGACTCAAAATGGTTTAGTGCCAATAAAAATCTAAGGCCAAGTCTCTATGTCTGCATTTATCTGTCATATAAGTTCCAGTAGAATAGAGATGACATGTATAATTGTTTTGATTTGTCCTCACACTAATGAAATTTAAGAAGAAAAGCATACTTGAATCAATTTTTTTATCTTTTTGAAATGGATAATATATTTCAATATATGAAAAGACATTACAAAAATCAATCACACACATCACACATAACACGTACTATACGAAACACAGCACCATAAATAATCGATTTCATGAGTAAACTTGAATGAAACTTGTTGACGGTCAAATTTCGTCAACTGAGTTACGCCAGGTTACCTCCTGGTATCTCATGAGGTTACCGGCCAAAATTTGATTGTGGAAGTGTAATTGATACTGTGAAGTGTGTGTTGTACTTTTGTGGTGGAGAATAACACGAAAAGCGATATTCAAATGTGAAGACACACAGGGTTTATAGTGGTTCACTCTGTTAATCAAGAGCTACATCCACTGTTTCGTTATATGTATTTTATGTTTTCCAATTACATGTGTCAAAGAAAAGAAGAACCTCTCAAGCTTGGGGCTTTGCAGAGCTTATATACAAAAAAGAATTCGTCTAAAGGCAGCTCTACGTCAAACCTTTTGTCCTAAAGTATCCACATGCTAGCGAAAATATACCAGAAATTTGGCGCCAGTTGAGTGGGGGAGATGCCGTGAAGGTCGCAAAAGTCCTTCACAAATGGATGAATGGGGAGAGTCATCCCTACAGTAATGGCCCGGGTATATACAGATAGATACCTTGAGGGAGCTGACTCGCCTTGTGATGAGGGTCTGGCAGGAGAAATTCAAACTAGCGACCATCCACGCGCCCTTTCTGGTACGAGTGGACGATGTCCATATTACGGGTCTTTGGCTCCATAAAGTCGGCCGTAAACCATGGCCGATCCTCGTCTGGCCCCACGAACGCGACTGGAACATTTGTATCCCGGCCGCTGATCCCAACGGCGGAGCCCCCGATCAGGGAACCACCAGAAGAGGAAGCTTCGGCGGCATGTCCTTCATCACTACCGTCGATCATCCGGTCCACACTGTCTTCGTTATCCCTCGAGTTCGGGATGTAGTCCTCGACATCCCTTAGGAGAAGGTCGCTGGCAGTATGAATAAAGGAAGACTCCGCAGCCGGAAACGGATCCGGCCTGACAACAAGTACTCCCCCTCGACGTAGCCTTCTTCTAGGTGCCATTACTGTGAAGAAAGAACCTAAGGTTAGTGCTATAAGTCGAGGGGAAGGAAATTTAGAGCTAGGAACTGAGGCGTCGACTATTCAACTAAGGCGTCGACTATTCAACTAAGACGCCGATCATTCAAGCGCGACGACGACTGTTCAAGCTAAGTCCAGAATATTAAACAAACCCAAAACTGCTCAAAGTCCCAGTGGCTACTCTAAAACTTCGAATAAAGGTTAGAATAGTTCCTAATACTCCTATTATACCCATTTTTAGTCATTTCTCCGTGTTTGAAGGATCTACCAGGAGCCAGGATAGATTAAATGCGGTAAAAGTAAGATGGGTAGACAGGAAATCCTTACCAGGAGTTTAGAAGCGAGATGAAGGCACGGGCTCTGGGAGAAATATCACCGAAGAACGTAGCGAGTCCTGTGAGAATTTGGTAGAGTTTTGGCAAGACAGAGGAAGTTTGGAAAGTTTTGGCCTACTGAGCGCTTATAAATATGACAGCCTTCAATCCCCAATCGCTCAATCGTGTGCAAGTATATCCAACGGCAGAGGCATAAGGCCTTGATCTTACGATTAGG